>NC_057797.1:609156861-609165841 GCF_018294505.1 Triticum aestivum
AGGGGTGCCCGTGGAGGGGTGGTTGAATAGGACCCCATGGTGTGGAGGGCTGGATGAACAGTAGACGATGGAGGGGTGGTTGAACAGTAGCCGGTGGAGTAGCACGCGGTGGAGGCTGGATGAACAGGAGCCCGTGGAGGCTGGATGAACAGGAGCCCGTGGAGGCTGGAGGAGGTCGACGGTGGAGATGAACAGTATCCCGTGGAGTCCCGTTTTGCGGTACGCCACACCCCTCCCGATGAACAGGATCCCCCGTTTCGACCGTAGCGCTCCAACACAAGTCTGTTTCCTCCGTTTTGCGGTACGCCACACCCTTCCGATCAACAGGACCCCCGTTTCGACCGTAGGAGGTTCGTTTCCTCCGTTTTGCGGTACGCCACACCCCTCCTGATGAACAGGATCCCGTTTCGAACGTGGCCGGTCGAACACAAGGTTGTTCTTTCCGTTCTGCGGTACGCCAGACCTCGTTTCCATCGTCCGTTCCGTCCAAGCCCTCCCGATGAACACGACCACGCATTCTGTTGCCTCCCCATGAACACGACGACGACACTGTTTCTCCGTTCCGACCCAGCCATGTACACGACGACGCTGTTTCTCCGTTCCGACCCAGCCGTACGTATGCGCGAGTAGGCGTTCGAGACCCCGCCTGTATGTACACATATGTGGTTGTATTTTCTTTCTTGCACCCTGGCCGCTGTACGTACGTGTACATGCTACGTGCGCGCCTCTACTACGACACGTGCGCGCCTCTACATCGACCAGTATATATGTACGTACACGTTCGCGACCAGAATGACAACGCTACGTACGCTTCGACCAGGTGGGTCCCAACTGTCAGGCACTTCCTTGCCTGTGAAGATGTAGCTGGTGGGTCCCAGCAGTCAGGGGGTGAATCGTTTTTTTGCCCAGACGCACTTCCTTGCGTGCGAAGATGTAGCTGGTGGGTCCCAGCAGTCGGGGGGCTGGTGGGTCCCAGCAGTCAAGGGGGCAAATCGTTTTTTTTCGGACGCACTTCCTTTCGTGCGAAGATATAGCTCGTGGGTCCCAGCAGTCAGGGGGCGAATCATTTTTTTCGTGAAATACGGTGGCCATCGTCCGGTGGGTCCCCGCTATCAGGTGGAGAAATAATTATTTTGCGCGTAATAAGGAGGCACTTCCTTGCGGCTGTCGTGGACCCAGCTGTCAGCCTCTCCATGTATAGTACTCTTCCGATGGAAGTCGGTCGTTGACCACGCCGCGCCGAGAGCACCAAGGCGGTGGTCTGGACGACGGCGAGGCCTAGGAAGGGGACGACACGGAGCCGGGGAAGACGCAGCAGTGGAAGCCCGTGCGAAGAGGAGTACGAGGGTTCACTGGTTCGGCTGCATTGTGAGGCTGCCGTCGCCGCAGAATAACAGGGGGGGTGGGTGAGTAGAGGGATGGCCCGGCCAGCGGCGGGAGTAGTACGGGGCGGTGAGGCATCCGCGGCATCACAGCCGGCCACGGGAGGCAGGAGCACGCGACACGACCGGCACTGCTTTGGGCGGCTGGAGCAAGAAGACCAAAGGATGAAGAAGCACTACGGCCGTTGGATGGACATGTACGATCATTGTAGCTAGAATCGTTTATATTGACTAAGTTGACAAAGCCCTTGGTACGCGTCAACTTAGTAGGCCCACAGCTCGGATTTGGCAGAGAACATATAGCCCATTTGCGATTTGTAAGAATGTACAACCCATTTTTTAAGTCTAACGGAATTTACTACAGCCCACTTACAGTTTGTTAAAAGTACAGCCCAACTTCTAGCTAGGACAACGATTAATAATTTCAAACAACTGCTCAAAACAGAATTAAAAAAAATTCCCACATTTTGATGGGATCCGAAATATTTTTATCCGAAATTTCTAGTCAGGTTAAATATAATTTTAAAATAAAGTTGTATTACGTTAAAATCCAACGAAATATTGCGCGCACAGCAAGTAATGAAATTAAAATTTTCAAATTCCAAAAATAATATATTTTTCAAACTAATTACGTGTTTGGTGCATAGTAACTGTCCAGTTATTATAATTACATCCCATTTATTATTTCTTAAAGTCCATTTTCTTGTTAAGCCTAATGCATACCTCCTAGGAAAGTTTGCAGCCTAGCGGGGCGGAGAATAACAAGTTGACCCGAATATTGTGTACAACTGTCGGCCCAGTTGCATTGTTGATGTTAAAAAAGCTATTTTTTATACACACATTTAAATTTTTTTGTATAGATAAGGAACATTTTTTATACACACATTTAACAATTTTTAAATACATGATTAACACTTTTTAAAACATATTTTTTAGTCAATAGTGGGCCCATAGCGAGCGGAGGAGGTCACAATACACATTTTTTAAATACATGATTAACACTTTTGCAAAAACAATTAGCCCACAGCGAGCCAATTAGCTCTAGTCGGCCCACAGTGGGCCGACAGGACCCAATCAGCCCACAGTGGGCCGACAGGGGCCAGTCGGCCAGCTGTAGGCCGACTGGAATCCTATCGGCCGGCTGTGGGCCAACTAGGTCCAGTCGGCCTGCAGCGGGCCGACGGTGTATTGAAAAATTTACCCAGCGTAATATTTATGAAAATTAATAAAAAAATGTATTATTTAAAAAAATTAGCGAAAAAAGGCCTGTGTAGTACAGTACAACCTAACATGGTTACTCAGCCCACATTCAGCGACGCCGGAAAGGCCCAAACAAGGCTTCTATACAACTTTTTGAAGTCACTGAGCTCAGTTAATAACTTAAGAAAAAAGTTAGATTACAGTGAAACCTAATTAAAAGCTGTCACGAGCAAATAAATAATTTAACGGGTCCCACTTGTGCGCGCGCGCGCGCGCGCGCGCGCGTGTGTGTGTGTGTGTGTGTGTGAGAGAGAGAGAGAGAGAGAGATAGAGATAGATATGGAGAGAGAGACCCATCGGCCGATGCTCGTAAATACATCTTGCAGCCATATGCATTGCTGATGCTCAGTAAAAACTTATATAGTTGACACAATCATATAGAACATCATAGCACACTGAACCTGCATACAAAAATTTCACGCAGGCGGCACAATCAGGATGGAAGCGGTGGATCGCTACGGGAAGGGCTATGTTGAAACCAACGAAGTCGTACATAACGGTTCATCGTCTTTATCAATGATGGAGAAATATCTTGAATGTTGTGCAAAGAAAACAGACATACAACACAATAAGTTCTACTGGCACATTAAGTTGACGTACAACCCTTTCTAAAAAAAGTTCAGGTACAAAATTAGAACAGGTCACAATCAAATGTACTGGCATATCAGTGCTTCACACCCATAGCTCGGATTTAACTAGTATCTGACAAGATTTAGTTGTTACCTCAAATTAGAGCACATCCAGGCAGCCAGCCCTGCCTCTTCTCCCAAAGAAGCAGTGGCCTCCGCCGCGCGATGGAGTAGGCCCTGTGCCATCCATCATTCCGAGCAACATGGGGAAAGTCTGACGTTGACTCCTGTAATGGACGTCGTCGACGGACCCTGGCACCAGCGGCGGCGGTAGGACTTCGATTGATGGATTGACCACTTCTTCGACATGCATGAACACTCGATACAAGTACATCCCTAACGTGGTCCGCGGCGGCCTTGGTGGCGATGAATAGTACAACCCCGGTTCCTGCACCGGTATCTCAACACCAATCACCTTCAGTATGGTGGACGGCTTCTTCATCCATGCCATAACCGTCAGAGCCCAGCTGTCTGGAGGAACAAACATACTTACGAGCTCACCTCCAAGGTCGTTGATAAGCTCGTTCATGGACTCGCTGTTCCAAGCACGTCGAGGCATGCCGTGGAAGGTAAGCTTTGTTAAAAACTCAAGCTCACAGGGCACCGAGCCCCATCCTGGATGCCATCGATCAAAGCTCACCAGCGCGCCATCACAGAACAAACGCCGGGAAGATTCGAACACACGACTACAGTCGAAAGTTGTCCGGAACCTGACGAAGAAATCAGACGTTGGCGGACAGACTTCGATGAGCAAGTCACTTATTTGGATGCCGTGCGCAATGCCAAGAGCTTTGACAAGGTCATCTGGTGAGACGGGAGGCCGGTCGCCATTGATGGTTACCATCAGCACTTTGCCGGCAAACTGGTCGTCAAGCGCCGCCATGCCACTGTTGAGTGATAGCACGCAGCGACCGAAGGCAGGACGGACCTCGGGATCTCCGGCTCGGAGATCCACGTTGACCGGCCACATGATAGTGCGCTTGAGTACAGGGAGTATAGGAGGGGGATTTGGGGGAACTGGAGTAGGAATCAAGATTCCAGAGGTGGGGGAGGGGCGGGAGACTGGGGATGAAAAGGTAGCATGAATTTCGAGCACGCGCCAATATGCTCTCGGCGCACAAGCGCACGAAAACACCTGTGGCGCCCACATGTCGGCCTAAGAGTCCTTATTCTTTCTTTTTTGGAGAGCCCGGCCTTTTTTTCAGGATCTTTTGAGAGCCCAGCCTGAGAGTCACAATTGACCTGTTTGGCATTGCGTTACTACTCGGCCCATATTCAACGACACCTCACTGGCCCAAACAAGTGTACATCATCGAAAAGACCCTGAGCTCAAATCATATAACTTGAAAAAAGGAGATATACTCTGAACACTGGAGAATGGTGATGCCCTCATTTAGCCCACCAGTAGTTCGAGACAATAAACAGTTCGAAACAACGATATATACAACATTCAAACACTGACTAGTGACTACTACTGACATAAACAGCAAGACATGATAGTTCATAAGAAGTCTTGCTACACCACCAAAACGCACCCATCTGCAGCGCTCAGACTCTTGTGATCCAGACAAGAATGACATTCTAAACAGAAGCAACTATTACATAGTAAGAGTGACATAGACGAGGACGACCAAATGACAAGGAATATGCATAACAAAAGAAATAACTACCCATCCAGAACCAGCAGCAAAGACAACAAAGTCATTCGAAGAGATGATCCAACACCATCATAATTTGCAGCCCCGCTTCAGCGACCAGTGATCCGGAGACACCAGTACTCCACCCTTTCGATGCAACAGCCCAATTACCTATCAACCTGAAGGCTCGAACCACATCACTGCCTGTCGTAATTGAGACATCCAAGGATCAAAGTTAATCCGGATGCCTTTGTCATTCTCACCTTCTTTTGGCTGCAGGCTGTATCATTGACAATCAGGGGAGTTTGCTCCCGAACTCCTAGGGCTCGCCGTGTAGACACAGTTTTCCATAGCAAACAGAGACTCTCTGCCATCAAGGTCCTTGCCAACGGTGATCTCCTGGTTAATCGGATAATTGAGTCCGAGAAACAAAGAGTGTGAACCAAGGCTGTTTACCCGCCTCCAACTAAAAAATCCTAAAGGCCCCAACAAGCTGGTATCCTACTCATAGACGTAACAGCCACTGTCCGAATACTCACGTATTACACGGTGCTGGTATACAGTGGGTTTTTTGCAATATAACTTTTCCGGCTCATGTGTCCGAATGATCATCAATCTTTTGCCGTCGTCTGATTGAGTGAGGAACCAGTTGTGCTTCCCTGTTTTTGGCAAAGGTGGTGTGATTACAAAGGGCAGTAACTGTAGGGACACCACATCATATCAAAAAGGACAGGCATTGTTAATGTAAGATCAGCATTGTTTAGAGTATGAGTAGGATAATGCAAGAAACATCATTAATATGTCCCTGTTGGAACTAGGAGGAAAATACAGGGAAATGTATACTGGGTTCGAAAATATAGAAGTGCCATGCATGGTTATACTCATGTTATCTCGCAATCGATTCTTCACAGGAAACTACCATGTCATGCATGTTATGTAATCATGTTCTGTCCTCACAAACAAATTCTTCAAGGTAACTAACAGACCATGCATTATTATATACTCGTGTTCTGTGGGCAAAAATTTTGTGAGGATATTATTCTAGCCATTGATTGCTGAAGGGAGAATATAGGTATGTACACATGGTAAGCATTGCAGGATTTCACTACTTCCAAATATAGATTTCTCCATATGCACATTTACTTCCCTAATGTATGGTTAGATGAAACCAACAGTGTGGTGCATGTTTCTACATCATGAAAATGAGGAAACTAACATGGCCATTGATACACACTCATATTTAGTAGTAGTATATAGATTACTGTAAAATAAGGATAATATCCATATATTCCTAACCGTTTGATTATTCAGGGTACACATTGGCTGTAATGACATGGTCACAATCGCATGAATTAACTCATTCCAAATATAGCTGATTTACGGCGTCTCTAATACATTGCCATAGTTCTACTCAAATTCTGCTCAAACAGAGATATGCCAATCATCACAAAAAGTTCAAACAGTGTCATGGCGTCATCATTAACATGAGAGGAAACAACTTACACGCGCCGTCCCAGCAATACGTGGTGCCATCTGCTTTGTCGATCGCGTAGATGATGCCATTATGTTCAATAGCATCACAGAAGTGTGTATCAGCTTTGACGATGATCCACTGCGAGCCGAGTTGTCTCCAGCTAAAGAAGGCACCGGCGTAAAGATAGGCGAGTCCGCGGTCGAAGAAGGCAATTAGCTTGAAGTCTGCGTAATTTGCATGTCGTGTGGGCACTTGGCAGATTACAATCTTCTGCAAAACAAGGTCCGTCCAACTGACGTAGTAATCTAGATGACTTGGACCGTGATGGTAATACTCTATATAATCCAATGGAGGAAGGATAATCTCATGGGAGGTCTGGAAGTTCACGAGCACCAACTTTTTACTGTCTTCTCTGAAGGCAGCCATCCAGTGGGACTTCATGCCGACCCAGTACATACCTGCCAAGAAGTTTCGGGTGATGGTGATCGGATCGATGTAGAGGGAAATGATGTACGGCGGCCCACCACATACCTGCAAAGAAGTTTCGGCTAATGGAGATCGGATTGAAGTCGAGGGGCATCATGCACGCCTCCGTATCATGGTGAGCCAATCTCGCAAGACCAGATAGCAGCAAGCAGGGTGTCTTGAAAAGCTTAGGCCTCGCTTCAATGATGGCCGTGTACATGTCCCTCGAGCATGCAGCCAGCCGCAGGGCGCTCAACATATCCATACACGAACAACAGAGATCGAGGATGTCACTGGGGAGATTGCTCCAATCGCGGCTCATATGGATGCTGCGCAGTTCGCGTTCGGCCATGGTGGAGTTTGGAAGGGGGATTGATTTACGGGGGAGAAGGATGTCGGTGCTGGAGCGGCTAGCGAGGGAATAGTGGTACTGGGGGAGGCGAGTAAGGCGAAGGTACACGGGGCACAGTGAGATGGAGACGGAGAAGGAGATGGAGATGGACTGGTGTTATGGGAGCGAAGAGGGAGACAAGGCGAGGCGCCAATGTGCTGTACAGCGGCGGTGACAGACTGCACTGTGCATAGGGTGAGGCTGACTTTGGTAACCCGAACACGCCGCCTGGACTAGTGTCAGGCGCAGGGTGTTGTCACTTCACTATGAGGACCGGATGAATAGTATTTTGACCATCAAGTGTACCACAGTTGTACTACTACTACTACTACTACTAGTAGTAGTAGTAGGTACATGAGTACTCCAGTATTGTATAGCGTAAATAGGTCTCCCGTGCTAGCATGCCTGTTCACTTCATCGTTCAGGTATCATCCATATTGCGAGCAGAACCAAATTCTCGTGCATGCCCAATCAATGCTCTGCCGCGATGCATGCAGTGGTCGTTCTGGTGCATCAAGGACGGCATGCAGATCATTCCACACTTGAGAAGAGGAAAAATGGAAAGGTAGAACGCGGCAGCAGAGGAAGAGAACGCTGGCTAACGAGGCTGGGAGGGGATCAAGCAGGAAGTTAATGCTCCACGCCTAAAGGTTTTGGGAAAACCTGATTTTCATGAGGTGACTTAGACTCACCTAAACGGAGGGAGTATTCCTTAACTAGAGAATGTTGTGTCTCCCACTCACGCGCTCAAAAAAAACTACGACACATTTTTTATCTGTTTGCATAGGTCCCACCTATCAGGAAGGATGGGCACGTACACGAATAGGTACGACTCATCAGTCTACCCTCATAGCCTTTTCATTTAGTCTACCTAGTCGTCTAATCAACTGCCTGCACGCCACTTCTCCCATTTACTCCTTCTCCATCGGGAACCGATTCTCCTCGGCTTCTTCACCTCCCCTTCGTCTTCATTTGCATCCAAACCCCACTGCATTCACATTGTTTTAACCTTTTTAAATAATCATCTACTACTTCAATTAGACTAGCCATCTAATCCTAATTCTCCAAACCATAGCCCTCCATTCCAGCGGTTCCAAATGGCGATAGAGATCGAGATGCAGGTTTTTAGCGTCCAACATGTCCTCGTTGAAGGCTCGATGCGCATAGTTGCCACCATCACCGTCCACCCAAGGGTTGTTCGGCAGTGGATCAACAATGTATCCAACTCCCTCGAAAAGGTAGAGACGAGGGTCATCGGTGTCGATGAAGAGTACACGGAGCGTGCCCCTGGGAAGATCCAGCACGCCGCCGTCCTTCAGCTGTGCCTCGAAGATGATGTTTTGGTGTACCACATCATACACTTGCCCTCCATACCAGGTGAGCTTCACGATTTCTTCTCTCGGGAGGACGTATACTTCTGTGGGGCAGCCATCGAAGGGGACAAACAGAAGCTGGAGCCGTACAACCTTGATTTGAATAGCATCCTGACCTACAAACCAGAATCAAAATTCCTGTAGAAGTTTGTGATAAACAGACACCATCCCTATTCGACGTAGCAAATTTTGTGCTCGGTACAAATCTTCATAAGGGTGACGAGACGGTGGCATTAAGGTCGTCTGGATGGGAGAATTATCCCTTGACGTACGAGCGGATAAAATATGCTGCCCTCGATGCCCATGTGAGTTTCGAGATAGCTGCAAGGTACAAAGAGCTTGTTGCGAAGCCGTCTCCCACAGAGAATG
>NC_057797.1:609466208-609565689 GCF_018294505.1 Triticum aestivum
ATCACGTGGTGCTTCGAAACAACGAACTGTCGCAATGGTGCACAGTTAGGGGGAACACTTCTTGAAATTATTATGAGGGATCATCTTATTTACTACCGTCGTTCTAAGTAAACAAGATGCAAAAACATGATAAACATCACATGCAATCAAATAATAAACGTGAAATGATATGGCCAATGTCACATAGCTCCTTTGATCTCCATCTTGGGGCTCCATGATCATCTTGTCACCGGCTTGACACCATGATCTCCATCATCATGATCTCCATCATCGTGTCTCCATGAAGTTGCTCGCCAACTATTACTTCTACTACTATGGCTAACGCGTTTAGCAATAAAGTAAAGTAATTTACATGGCGTTTCTCAATGACACGCAGGTCATACAAAAAATAAAGACAACTCCTATGGCTCCTGCCGGTTGTCATACTCATCGACATGCAAGTCGTGATTCCTATTACAATAGCATGAACATCTCATACATCACATATATATCATTCATCATTCATCACAACTTTGGCCATATCATATCACAAAGCACTTGCTGCAAAAACAAGTTAGATGTCCTCTAATTGTTGTTGCAAGTTTTACGTGGCTGAAATAGGGTTCTAGCAAGAACGTTTTCTTACCTACGTGAAAGCCAAAACGTGATTTGTCAGCTTCTATTTACCCTTCATAAGGACCCTTTTCATCGAATCCGCTCCAACTAAAGTGGGAGAGACAGACACCCGCCAGCCACCTTATGCAACTAGTGCATGTTAGTCGGTGGAACCGGTCTCACGTAAGCGTACGTGTAAGGTTGGTCCGGGCCGCTTCATCCCACAATACCGCTAGAGCAAGATAAGACTAGTAGCGGCAAGGAAGTTGACAACATCTACGCCCACAACAAATTGTGTTCTACTCACGCAAGAAGAACTACGCATAGACCTAGCTCATGATGCCACTGTTGGGGAACGTTGCAGAAAACAAAAAATTTCCTACGGTTTCACCAAGATCCATCTATGAGTTCATCTAGCAACGAGTGATCGGATGCATCTACATACCTTTGTAGACCGCGAGCGGAAGCGTTCAAAGAACGGGGATGAGGTAGTCGTACACAACGTGATCCAAATCACCGGAGATCCTAGCGCCGAACGGACGGCACCTCCGCGTTCAACACACGTACGGTCAGCGTGACGTCTCCTCCTTCTTGATCCAGCAAGGGGGAAGGAGAGGTTGATGAAGATCCAGCAGCACGACGGCGTGGTGGTGGATGCAGGGCGTCACAGTAGCAGGGCTTCGCCGTATACTACGAGAGGAAGAGGTGTAGCAGGGGAGAGGGAGGCGCCAGGACTCAGGGTGCGGCTTCCCCCTCCCTCCCCTCATATATATAGGCTCCCCTAGGGGGGCGCCGGCCCTAGGAGATTAGATCTCCTAGGGGGGGCGCCGGCCAGGGTTGGAGTGGCCCCCAAGGCAAGGTGGGGCGCCCCCCCACCCCTAGGGTTTCAACCCTAGGCGCATGGGGTGGGCCTAGGGGGTGCACCAGCCCACTATGGGCTGGTTCCCCTCCCCACTTTGGCCCATGGGGCCCTCCGGGATGGGTGGCCCCACCCGGTGGACCCCCGGGACCCTTCCGGTGGTCCCGGTACAATACCGGTGACCCCGAAACTTGTCCCGATGGCCGAAACAGCACTCCCTATATATAATTCTTCACCTCCAGACTATTCCAAAACTCCTCGTGACGTCCGGGATCTCATCCGGGACTCCGAACAACATTCGGGTTACTGCATATACATATCTTCACAACCCTAGCATCACCGAACCTTAAGTGTGTAGACCCTACGGGTTCGGGAGACATGTAGACATGACCGAGATCGCTCTCCGGTCAATAACCAACAGTGGGATCTGGATATCCATGTTGGCTCCCACATGCTCCTCGATGATCTCATCGGATGAACCACGATGTCGAGGAGTCAAGCAACCCCGTATGCAATTCCCTTTGTCAATCGATATGTTACTTGCCCGAGATTCGATCGTCGGTATCCCAATACCTTGTTCAATCTCGTTACCGGCAAGTCACTTTACTTGTACCGTAATGCATGATCCCTTGACCAGACACTTGGTCACTTTGAGCTCATATTGATGATGCATTACCGAGTGGGCCCAGTGAAACCTCTTCGTCATACGGAGTGACAAATCCCAGTCTTGATCCGTGTCAACCCAACAGACACTTTCGGAGATACTCGTAGTATACCTTTATTCTCACCCAGTTACGTTGTGACGTTTGGTACACCCAAAGCACTCCTACGGTATCCGGGAGTTACACGATCTCATGGTCTAAGGAAAGGATACTTGACATTGGTAAACTCTAGCAAACGAACTATACGATCTTGTGCTATGTTTAGGATTGGGTCTTGTCCATCACATCATTCTCCTAATGATGTGATCTCGTTATCAATGACATCCAATGTCCATAGTCAGGAAACCATGACTATCTGTTCATCAACAAGCTAGTCAACTAGAGGCTTACTAGGGACATGTTGGTGTCTATTATTCACACATGTATTACGATTTCCGGATAACACAATTATAGCATGAATAAAGACAATTATCGTGAACAAGGAAATATAATAATAATGCTTTTATTATTGCCTCTAGGGCATATTTCCAACACATTGCTCTCCTCGATCCATCTCCCCTCGATGTTTAGATCTTCTAGGGTTCGGTAGATCCCCTCATGGGTTCTTCTAGGGTTCATGGGGATGGATCAACGCGGGTTAGGGTTAGGATTCATGGGGTTAGGGTTAGGGTATACGTTGCTCTCTGGTTCATGGGGTAGGATCGATGGGGATTCATGGGGATGATCTCCCTCTGGTTCATGGGGTTCATGGGGTTAGGGTTCATTGGTTTCATGGGGGTCTGAGTGCATGTTCTAAATTGCCTCCCTATGCATGATTTCAATTGTTTCTAAGAGTATGTGCATGTTCTCAGGGGTTAGCCTACACAAAGCCACTTACTTGCAATTGTTGTTGGTCTATATGGGTTGATATAGCAAATCATGCATGCCTATGAGAATGTCCATAATTTTTTTTTCTGTTCCATTCTGATGAGAATGTGCTACTGCACATTGATTATGATGAGTAATATGATTTTGTATGGGGTTGGATTCATGGGGTTAGGGTTTTGTGGGGAGGTGGTTCTTTATTCTAGATTTTGTATGCTCTATTTGATTGTGCATCCCTGTCAATGACTCTGACATGGCCCGTGGCTTGATATTATTCTAGATTGTTGCTTGATGTTTTGCGTTGTCATGTGGATGCCCTGTGGCAGCTCATCCATGGCCTTGTTTGTCCTGCGGGTCATTGAGCAGCATCTGGAGGAGGAGCTCAAGCACGGCTACCACAACGCACCACCACAAAAGCAGGTTATTGTCCATCTCCATCTCCCTCTCCCTCTACTACCAATCCTGTTATTTGTTCTTGATTATGGTCACCACTAAATCTAAAGCTTTGTAGTTGTTTTTGCCATGCTATCTAGGGCTTGTAGGTTCCCATTCATGTTTGTTTTCTATCCTGTGAGCTCCTGCCATGCTTTGGTTTACATATGGATGATCTAGTTCCATAGCTATGTTCCTGGGTTTGCTAAATTGGTCAGTGGCAGTGTTGATCTCTCATTGCTTCCTATGGGACTCTGTTGTTCATATAGAAAGCTTCCTGCTCACTGCACTACTAGAGTAGTTAATGTAGGTGTGATATATGCTCTCTGGGTTGGTCTAGTTAATTCATGGTGTTCATTACTAAATGATTAAGTCCATCTGCCATTTCTCTGAGCTTTATTCTATTGATTGTCTGGCTGTGTTAGTTTATTACTTTGTGCTACTTTTATGTAATGACACCAATTAACTTAGTTGAGGTATGTGCATTGCTACCCCCTGCTTTATGTAGTCAAGATTTTAAGGCATGCTTCATATCCTTCCTGTGTACATGCATGCTTGTTTAGTGCAATTACATGGTTGCTTAATTAATTTAACTACATCACTATATTGTTGATCCAGCAAGTTTGCTTCACATGTATTATTACTGATGCATTGGTACACCTGTGTGTGGATGCTGGTTCAAGTGCTTCCCTTTATTGATACAAGTGCATCATTCTACTTTGTCCCTGTTATATCTCATTCTTGTTTATTTTATTTTGCAAGCTATTATAGAAACGTTCCAACCACCTCAAGATCATCCATGGCAAGGATGACAAGGTCAAGCATGAGGCCAACCGTTGGTATGCAACTTGCTCCTTGTGGTTATACTGTCAGTTTCATAAAATATGTGTCTTAATATGCTAAGTGAAATGCATTGCTGCAATCTGAATAAGTTGGCTTAATTGTGCCTGTGTGTTGTTAGTCTTCCTTACCTAAATAACTAGGATTAAATGATAATAAAATTTCATAAGACATGTTTGGCTGCCTGTCCATGCATTCCAAACATTCACCTAATAGTTACGTTTCCTTTATCATGCAAAGAAGAGCCTCTCACCGAGTACGAGAAGGTTAGGGCTAGAAATATCATGAGGAACAATCGGATGTTCCAGTCCCTTGGCATCGGTGCAATAGCGTCGATGATTAGGAAAACAAATGGTGTACAAGAAGGTAGAAGTGATGAGGTTCAAGAAGGTAGTGGAGTTATCAATGATGACCCAGAGTACAATCCTAAGGAGGATGAAGTTATTGATGGAGAGGAAGTGGATGATGTTGTAGTGAACAAGACTGTTAAGGTGCAAACTCTGTCTTGCTTGGAGGGTCGGGGTTCTTTTATGCTATGTTATTCCTTGTGCTCACATATTTCTCTTGTGATCTAATGCTTTTTTCCGTGTTGTTTATACGAGGCACTGAAGGAATCTAGGATGAAGAGGCATGGTGTTAAGAAGACAGTCAGCGAGAAGAAGAAGAACTCACAAACATCTGATGCAATGCCTCCGGGAAGGGTGATGGCCCCAGCTCCAGGACAAAAAAAGAGGATCCTGGAACCTGATGAACCTGCCCTTGATAGAGTCACAAGGCAGAAAGCAAAGATGGCGACTGCGACGGACCATCAGGAAAGTCTACTGCGCATGGACTCTGAGACCTCGGTGCAAATGGGTGACGAGTTGCCGCCCATGGATGAAGGAACCACTCTCAGCATGGATGGAAGTGGCACTGTCTGCCTAGATGAAGTAGCAACCATCTGCATTGATGAGCAGGCACTGTCCACACAGACCTCAGCCCTATTGCACCTTCTATTGATAGGAATGCTGTCATCAATGAAGAAGAACAGCAGCTTGTGCTTCAATCAGGCAAGTTGACCTTGCAATGCTATCTTTTACTAGTGCATTTTCCAAATGGAATGATCATGTATGCTTTTGTCGATTCCTGCATTTGTCGATTTCTATTCTAATTTATGAGTTCAATTTCATTTTCAGATGCAATGACTACCAAGACTAGACTTAGAAAGGGCAAAGGGGTAGAGAGGATCACCAAGTCGCTTGGTAGCAAGGTGCCTATCCAAATTGCCGAAGGGATGAAGCGTCCAAAGAAGCCTCTGCAGGCAACAAAGCTTGCTTCTGAGTGTGGACTCGTTGCAAGAAGCCATCTTCTGGTTCTTCCTCACTTCAAGCTATACAAGAAAAATGCTAGTCTATTGGAGAACTACATTGGGAAAGTTGTTGTAAGCTACTTGTTTCATAGTTAATGTGCTATCTATTTTCTGTTACACCTATGCATGATCACTAATATTGTTCCTACCTTGTTTGCTATCTTGGTAGGCAAATTTTGAGATGAACACGGACTCGGAGACCATCAAGACCGCGTGCAAAGATATTATGCAGAAAAATTCAAAGAACAGACGCCATCAGATCAAAAAGAAGTATTTTGATACCATAGCTGCAAATAAAGTCAGCATTAAGTCTTTGGTGCCTGATCTGACGGATGGTGAATGGCAAGCTCTGGTGGAGATGTGGTCTACCCCAAGACACAAGGTCTGTCTCTGCTTTGTTTGATGCTTTATGTTCTGCACATGATATGCTAGTGCTAGATCATGCTGACAGTATGCTTTTTTGTAGGAAACCTATGTGTCGAACAAGATGAATCGAGAAAAAGTCGTGTACAATCAGAGAACTGGTTCCAGGCACTACACAGCACACATTTTTGCCACTATGAGAACTTCTCTCTACAGACCTTACCGTTTGATCCTCATTGAATAACATTTCTGATTCTTGCTGAATAACATTTTGATTTTTGTTGAAAAACATTTTAGAAAGAAGAGCGTAAGGGTGAGGAGCTGCCTGCGATTGACTTGTTTAAGGCCACCCACAATAGCAAGAAGCACGGGTTTTCCGAGCCAGTCAAGACTGCTATAGTAAGTCACTCCATGCTTTGCCCTGTTTGATTCACAGCCAGCTTTGATGCTTTGATGATTTGATGTTGTTTGATTTGGAGCCAGTCAAGAACACATGCTATGTTCCATGCTTTGATGTTGTTTGATAGTTCAACAAAGATATCAGAACTTGTTGTAGCTATTTGTTGCATTTTTTATGATATGATGAAATTTGATCTGAATGTTAGTTTGATGATCGGCTCACTCGGGAAGCCATATTATATAGAACCACCATTCTAGGCTTAATGAAGTGATCATATTGTTCCAATTGCATGTCTCCAGGTCACTAGTCATCATCTTCTTGTATAGATTTTGTGTGCTGGTTTGGTTACTTCAAATAATCCATTTGTGTGCTAGTTTGGTTTCTCTTGCTTGGTTTGGTTTGCAAACTGTGAAATAGATCTCCCACTAATGCCTATCATTTTCCTCCATATGCTAGCTTGAGATGGAAAAAATGAAGGACGCACCGGTACCAGAAGGTGAAGAGCCAAAGTCTGCTGTTGAAATTGTCGAAGAAGTGCTCAAGACCGAAGTCAAGCAAAGCACATTCCTCAGGAATGTTGGGCTCCAGTCATCTAGGAACTCCGGGAAAGAAACTGCTGAAGTGGCTGCTCATGTTCGTGACCTTGAGCAAAAGCTGGAGAGGTATGAGCTTCACGCTGAAGTGATGCAAGAAGAATTGGTGGCAATCAAGATGAAGGCGGAAGAATCTGAAGCTGCACGCGACAAGGAACTTGAGCTACTGCGCAAGAAGTCTCAAGAGTAGGAAGAGAAGTTAAGTTAGCCCACTTGATGGCTCTCTTTGGAGCTAAGGCAGTTTGATGGCTGGGCAGTTTGAGCAGGTAGTTGCATTGCTGCCTAGTTTGATGGTTGTGAACCTCTTGTGCAGTTTATCTTTGAGCATTTTTTTGCATTGCTGCCTGTGAACCTGTGAAGTTATGTGATCTTATGAACCTGTGAAGTTATGTGAACCTGTGAAGTTATGATCTTGTGAACCTGTGTTTATTTTCTGTGAAAGTTATGTGGATCACTTGTGCACCTGGGCCTTGCTGTTTGAACCTGGGCTTGTGAATCACTTGTGCACCTGGTCATTTCTGTTTATAGTTATGCAAAATAAGAACCTGGGCTCTAAAAAGGTTGAGGCCCAAACAAGAATTAGACTAAAAAGGCTTGGGCCTAATAAAAGAAATGACTGTAAGAAAAAAATTATGAAAGGCTGCATAACAGAAAATAAAAAGGCCAAGGCCCAAATTCGAACTAGACTAAAAAGGTTGTGGCCCAAAACAATAGTGGACTATAAAAAAATTATCAGAAAAAGGCTCCATTCCCAGAAAATAAAAGGCCAAGTTATTGGGCCAGGCCCATGCAGATAAGCAAAATAAAGAGAAAAAAATTAAATGGGATGAATTATTGGGCTTGGCCCATGTAGACGGCTGAAATGGACCGAGCTGATTCTATTTTACGACCTTTTCATTTGGTCGTAATTCTGCCATGTCAGCTTGCCACGGTGGATCTGATGTGGTGAGGTTGGATTGCTAGTGACCAAAATAATTGGTCATTAAATCTACGACCTTTTTTTGGTCATAAACGTCTACGACCATTCCAGAAGAAAGGTCGCTAATGTCAGTTTACGACGGCCAGCTTTTGACCTTATGTTTTTGGTCACAAAAAGGTCACAAATGGAAAACTGTGACCATTCAGTGACCAATAGTGGTGGTCACAAGTTGACATATTTCTTGTAGTGTGTTGATTATACTAATTACATTGTTGCTAAATTCATACCACCTAGCTTCACATACGAACAAAAGAAAAGGTTCTTCAATGATTTGAGACATTACTTTTGGGATGACCCACATCTTTATAAAGAAGGAGTAGATGGTGTTATTAGACATTGTGTACCTGAGCATGAACAGGAACAGATCCTACGCAAGTGCCACTCCGAAACTTATGGAGGAGACCACGCGGGAGATAGAACTGCACATAAGGTATTGCAATCCGGTTTTTATTGGCCTACTCTCTTCAAGGATGCCCGTAAGTTTGTCCTATCTTGTGATGAATGTCAAAGAATTGGTAATATTAGTAGACGTCAAGAAATGCCTATGAATTATTCACTTGTTATTGAACCGTTTGATGTTTGGGGCTTTGATTATATGGGACCTTTTCCTGCCTCTAATGGATATACACATATTTTAGTTGCTGTTGATTATGTTACTAAGTGGGTAGAAGCTATTCCAACTAGTAGTGCTGATAATAACACTTCTATTAAAATGCTTAAAGAAGTTATTTTTCCGAGGTTTGGAGTCCCTAGATATTTAATGATTGATGGTGGTTCACATTTTATTCATGGTGCTTTCCGTAAAATGCTTGCTAAATATGACGTCAATCATAAAATTGCATCTCCATATCACCCACAGTCTAGTGGTCAAGTAGAATTGAGTAATAGAGAACTCAAATTAATTTTGCAAAATACTGTCAATAGATCTAGAAAGAATTGGTCCAAGAAACTTGATGATGCATTATGGGCCTATAGAATTGCATATAAAAATCCTATGGGTATGTCTCCGTATAAAATGGTATATGGAAAAGCATGTCACTTACCTCTCGAACTAGAACATAAGGCATATTGGGCTATTAAAGAGCTCAACTATGATTTCAAACTTGCCGGTGAAAAGAGGTTATTTGATATTAGCTCACTTGATGAATGGAGAACCCAAGCTTATGAAAATGCCAAGTTGTTTAAAGAAAAGGTTAAAAGATGGCATGACAAAAGGATACAAAAGCGTGAGTTTAATGTAGGTGATTATGTATTTCTATACAACTCTCATTTAAGATTTTTTTTGCAGGGAAACTTCTATCTAAATGGGAAGGCCCCTATGTTATCAAGGAGGTCTATCATTCCGGTGCCATAAAAATCAACAACTTCGAAGGCACAAATCCAAAGGTGGTAAACGGTCAAAAAATCAAACATTATATCTCAGGTAATCCCATAAATGTTGAAACCAATATTATTGAAACCGTAACCCCGGAGGAATACATAAGGGACACTTTGTAGAACGTTTCAGACTCCGAAAAGGAATAGGTATGTGGTACAGTAAGTAAACCGATTCCAAAATAGTTTTTAAGGCAATATTTCTCCGTTTTGGAATATTTAGAAAAATAGAAAATTAAGTAGCAGTCCGGGAAGGACACGAGGGCCCCACGAGGGTGGAGGGCGCGCCCTACCCCCTGGGCACGCCCCCTACCTCGTGAGCACCTCGTGTGCCTTCCGGACTCCGTTTTCTTGCACGATACGTATTTTGGTCGGTAAAAATTCACTATATATTCTCCCGAAGGTTTTGACTCCCGTATCACGCAAATATTCTCTATTCTTGTTCTGAGCTGTTTTTCTGACAGATCTAGATTATCATGACATCCCCAAGTGCTTCCAAGGACAAGTTCTTCGAGAAGGTCATCAACCCTTACCTCGCGGAGGTGCTGCGACACCCTGAAACCATTGAGATGCGTGATGGGTTGCTGCACATCCGCGATGCTGAGGGACTAAAGGGAACCGGAAGCGTGGATACGAGGCTTGAAGCAATGGAGCAACAAGTTTTCAAGTGCCAGGGGATGGTGGAGCATGGAATCAACGCTAGCCACACGATGCTCGCGGAGTTCACTAACAACTACAAGCCGGATGCCAAGAACACCGAGGAGGCCATCTTCAAGCTACATGAGAAGATTGAGCACCTCCAAGCCCAAATCTATGACCTGCAAAACCAAAACTGTGAGTATGAATATAGATTCAAAAGAATGAGTTTGGCTGCAGATTCGAGGATTCCGGAGACTCGATCATCCTTCTATGATGGTGAACCTATGCCTTGGAAGATGGATGACAAGCTCGCATCATCAACATCACCTCCATCTTCACCAACCAAGGAGATATAATAACATGGGTATGGGCACTCCCCTTGGCAACTGCCAAGCTTGGGGGAGGTGCCCCGGTATCGTATCACAATCACAACTCCTATCTTTACCGGTTTCCTTAGTTCGATCCTATTAGTAGTATTTTGATCTAGTAGAATAAAGTTTATGGCATGATCTAGTTTTGAGTTTTGCCTTATGATCTCTCTATGTAATCGAGTCCGTGAGCTATATAATAAAGATTAGTGTTGAGTCAAGGGGTTGATTTTCTTGCTATGATCTTGGGTGAATAAAAGAAAAGAGAAAAAGAATAAGAAGAAACAAAAGTTCGTATTGATCTTATTGATAGTAATGACTTCACATAGAAAGAGTGTGACGATTAAAAGTTGTTGGGAGTTGGCAAACATAGCTTTGGTCATCGTTGCAATTAATAGGAAGTAATAAGGAAAGAGAGGTTTCACATATAAATATACTATTATTGACATCTTTTATGGTTGGGAGCACTCATCAAAATATGACATGCTAAAGAGTTGATGTTGGACAAGGAAGACAATGTAATGGGTTATGTTTTCTTATATCTGAGATAAAGTATGTTGTCATGGATCATTCAACATGTTGAGCTTGCCTTTCCCCCTCATGCTAGCCAAATTCTCAGCACCAAGTAGAGATACTACTTGTGCTTCCAAATACCCTTAAACCAGTTTTGCCATGAGAGTCCACCATATCTACCTATGGATTGAGTAAGATCCTTCAAGTAAGTTGTCATCGGTGCAAAGCAACAAAAATTGCTCTAAATATGTATGATTAGTGTGTGAGAAATAAGCTTTATACGATCTTGTGATGTGGAAGTAATAAAAGCAATGGACTGCATAATAAAGGTTCATATCACAAGGGGCAATATAAAGTGACGTTCTTTCGCATTAAGATTTTGTGCATCCAGCCATAAAAGCGCATGACAACCTCTGCTTCGCTCTGTGAAGGGCCTATCTTTTATTATTATCTTATACCTTATGCAAGTGTCATGGTGATCTTCACCTTTCCTTTTTCATTTTATCCTTTGGCAAGCCCAGCATGTTGGAAAGAACCTGATATATATATATATATATATATATAATTAGATGTAGGGGGCATGAGTTATTATTGTTGACGTTACCCTCGAGGTAAAAGGTTGTGGGGCGAAACTATAAGCCCCTATCTTTCTCTGTGTCCGATTAAAACTCGGTAACCACAAGTATTGCGAGTGTTAGCAATTATGAAGGACTAGATGATAGTTGAGTATGTGGACTTGCTTTTTAGCTCTGACATAGACTCTTTCTGATGTTATGATAAATTGCAATTGCTTCAATGACTGAGGTTATAGTTTGTTGGTTCTCAATAAGGTTTCTGATTCATACTTTTGCATTGTGAATAGATCATCACTTGAACATAAGTAATCATATGACAATATCTATATATGTTGCTGTTATGAGGATAATCATGATGCCTCCATGTCTATATTTTATTTTTATCGACGCCTCTACCTCTAAACATGGGGACATATTTATTGTTATCAGCTTCCGCTTGAGGACAAGCGAGGTCTAAGCTTGGGGGAGTTGATACGTCCATTTTGCATCATGCTTTTATATCGATATTTATTGCATTATGGGATGCTATTTCACATTATGTCACAATACTTATGGATATTCTCTCTTATTTTATAAGGTTTACATAAGGAGGGAGAATGCCGGCAGCTGGAATTCTGGGCTAGAAAGGAGCAAATATTAGAGACCTATTCTGCACAACTCCAAAAGTCCTGAAACTCCATGGAATACCTTATAATAAATAATGAAAAATCCTCGCCAAAGATGAAGACCAGGGGGCCCACACCCTGTCCACGAGGGTGGGGGTGCCCCCCCCCTAGGGCGCGTCCCTACCTCGTGGGCCCCCTGGTGGCTCTCCGATGACCATCTTCTGCTATATGAAGTCTTTCGTCGAGAAAAAAACCAGAAGCAACCTTTCAGGATGAAACTCCGCCGCCATGAGGCGGAACCTTGGCGGAACCAATCTAGGGCTCCGACAGAGTTGTTCTGCCAGGGAAACTTCCCTCCCGGAGGGGGAAATCATCGCCATCGTCATCACCAATGCTCCTCTCATCAGGAGAGGGCAATCTCCATCAACATCTTCATCAGCACCATCTCATCTCAAAACCCTAGTTCATCTCTTGTATCCAATTCTTGTCTCCAAGTCCAGGATTGGTGCTAGTAGGTTGCTAGTAGTGTTAATTACTCCTTGTAGTTGATGCTAGTTGGTTTAATTGGTGGAAGATCATATGTTCAGATCCTTTATGCATATTATTACCCCTCTGATTATGAACATGAATATGCTTTGTGAGTAGTTACGTTTGTTCCTGAGGACAAGGGAGAAGTCTTGCTATTAGTAGTCATGTGAATTTGGTATTCGTTCGATATTTTGATGAGATGTATGTTGTCTAGCCTCTAGTGGTGTTATGTGAACGTCGACTACATAACACTTCACCATTATTTGGGCCTAGAGGAAGGCATTGGGAAGTAATAAGTAGATGATGGGTTGCTAGAGTGACAGAAGCTTAAACCCTAGTTTATGCGTTGCTTCGTAAGGGGCTGATTTGGATCCATATGTTTCATGCTATGGTTAGGTTTACCTTAATACTTTTGTTGTAGTTGCGGATGCTTGCAATAGAGGTTAATCATAAGTGGGATGCTTGTTCAAGTAAGAACAGCACCCAAGCACCGATCCACCCACATGTCAAATTATCAAAGTATCGAACGCGAATGATATGAACGTGATGAAAACTAGCTTGACGATATTCCCATGTGTCCTTGGGAGTGCTTTTCCTTATATAAGAGTTTGTCCAGGCTTGTCCTTTGCTACAAAAAGGATTGGGCCACCTTGCTGCACTTTATTTACTTTTGTTACTTGTTGCTCGTTACAAATTATCTTATCACAAAACTATCTGTTACCACTTATTTCAGTACTTGCAGAGAATACCTTGCTGAAAACCGCTTATCATTTCCTTCTGCTCCTCGTTGGGTTCGACACTCTTACTTATCGAAAGGACTATGATAGATCTCCTATACTTTTGGGTCATCAGGTAGCCGGACATAGCTTTTTCAGGTCCAGATTTTCAGCTGCCAGAATTCTCCCTCTTCGTGTGAACCTTGCATATTATAAGAGAAAAGGCATTAGAATTACTCCAAAAAGCATTATTGTGCATAAAAACATTATAAATAACAGTAGGTAAACATGATGCAAAATGGACGTATCAACATGTGCCAAAATGGCCTCTTATGATAAGCAAAGCGTTTTTGAGGGTACACGGGAATTTCATCTAGTCACTTACATCATGTTGGTTTGATTTGTGTTCGCTACTTTGATAATTTCGTATGTTGGTGGATCGGTGCTTAGGTGTTTTTCTTACTTGAACAAACCTCCTACTTATGATTAACCCCCTCGCAAGTATCCGTAACTACGAGAAAAGTATTAAGAATAAATTCTAACCACAACATTAAACTTTTGGATCCAAACGGCCCCTTACGGAATAGCGCATATACTAGGGTTTAAGCTTCTGTCACTCTCGCAACCCATCATCTAATAACTACTGCACAATGCATTCCCTTAGGCCCAAATATGGTGAAGTGTCATGTAGTCGACATTCATATGACACCACTAAGGGAATCACAACATACATACCATCAAAATATCGAACACATATAAAATTCACATGATTACTTGCAACAAGATTTCTCCCGTGACCTCAAGAAACAAAAGTAACTACTCACAAATGATAATCATGCTCAAGATCAGAGGGGTGTTAAATAGCATATTAGATCTAAACATATAATCTTCCACCAAATAAACCATATAGTAATCAAATACGAGATTTAATCAACACTACTAGTCACCCACAAGTACCAATCTATAGTTCTGGTACAAAGATTGAACACAAGGGATGAAATAGGGTTTGAGAAGAGATGGTGTTGTTGAATATGTTGATGGATATTTCCCTCCCCAAGATGGGAGAGTTGTTGGTGATGACGACGATGATGATTTCCCCCTCCGGGAGGGAAGTTCCCCCGGTGGAATCGCTCCGCCGGAGGGCAAAAGTGCTCCTGGCCAAGTTCCGCCTTGAGACGGCGGCGCTTCGTCCCGAAAGTCCTCCCTCTATTTTTCTTGGTAAAAATGACTTATATACCAGAAGATGGGAAACAGAGGTGGGCTGGGCTGAGCACAACCCACTAGGGCACATCCGGGGGCCAAGGCGCACCCTGGTGTCTTGTGCACACCAGGTGGACCCCCTCCGGTAGTTATTTGCTCTAGTATTTCTTATTTATTCCATAAAAATTCCTCACAAAGTTTCAGCTTATTTGGAGTTGTGCAGAATAGGTAGCCCGACGTAACTTTTTCAGGTCCAGATTTCCAGTTGCCGGAATTCTCCCTCTTTGTGTGAACCTTGCATATTATGAGAGAAAAGGCATTAGATTTACTCCAAAAAGTCTTATTATGCATAAAAATATTATAAATAACAGTAGGTAAACATGATGCAAAATAGATGTATCATACGCCTAGTTGATGTGAGACTATCTCCTCCTTTTTGTCTTCCTACAACCACTGTATTCTATTCCACCTATAGTGCTATGTCCATGGCTCACGCTCATGTATTGCGTGAAAGTCGAAAAAGTTTGAAAACATCAAAAGTATGAAACAATTGCTTGGCTTGTCATCGGGGTTGTGCATGATTTAAATATTTTGTGTGATGAATATGGAGCATATCCAGACTATATGATTTTGTAGGGATAACTTTCTTTGGCCATGTTATTTTGAGAAGACATGATTACTTTATTAGTATGCTTGAAGTACTGTTGTTTTTATGTCAATATTAAACTTTTGTTTTGAATTTTATGGTCCAAATATTCTTGCCACAATAGAGAAGATTACATTGATAAATATGTTAAGTAGCATTCCACATCAAAAATTCCGTCTTTATCATTTACCTACTCGAGGACGAGCAAGAATTAAGCTTGGGGATGCTTGATACGTTGGAGACGTATGTATCAATATTTTTTTATTGTTCCACGCTATTATATTATCCATCTTGGATGTTTTATATGCATTTATATGCTATTTTATATTATTTTTGGGACTAACCTATTAACCTAGAGCCCAGTGTCAGTTTTTGTTTTTTCCTCGTTTTTGAGTTTCGCAGAAAAGGAATATCAAACGGAGTCCAAATGAGCTGAAAATTTGCGTTGTTTTTTTATGGACTGGAAGAAGCACCTGAAGCAAAAGAGTTGGGCCAGAAGAACCACGAGGCATCCACAAGGGTGGAGGGCGCCCCCCTAGGGCGCGCCCCCTGTCTTGTTGTCGCTTCGTGGACCCTCCTGGCCTGTTCTCGACGCCAAAAATTCCTATAAATATAGAAACCCCCAGAAACAAATCTATATTGGGAGTTCCGCCGCCGCAAGCCTCTATAGCCATGAAAAACCAATCGAGAGCCCGTTCTGGCACCCTGCCGGAGGGGGAAACCATCACTGGTGGCCATCTTCATCATCCCGACGCTCTCCATGACGAGGAGGGAGTAGTTCATCCTCGGGGCTGAGGGTATGTACCAGTAGCTATGTGTTTGATCTCTCTCTCTCTCCCGTGTTCTTGATTTGGCACGATCTTGATGTACCGTGAGTTTTGTTACTATAGTTGGATCTTATGGTGTTCTTCCCCCTCTACCTTCTTGTGATGAATTGAGTCTTGCTCTTTGAGGTTTCATTATGTTGGATTGAGTATTGGATTTGAGAATACTTGATGTATGTCTTGCGATGGGATATTTGTGGTGACAATGGTATGTTTTATTGATTCACTTGATGTATGTTTTGTCACTCAACTCGCGGATTCCCGAGGTGACATTGGGGTAATCTGTGCATAGGGGTTGATGCACGTTTTCGTCCTACGTTCTTCGATAGAAACTTTAGAGTGATTCTTTGTTGCATGTTGAGGGATTGCCATATGATATAATTATATTATCATTGTTGAGAGAACTTTCACTAGTGAAAGTATGAACCCTAGGCCTTGTTTTCAAGCATTGCAATACCATTTTTGCTCACTTTCGTTCCTAGTTACCTTGCTGTTTTTATATTTTCAGATTACAAAAACCTATATCTACCATCCATATTACACTTGTATCATCATCTCTTCGCCAAACTAGTGCACCTATATAATTTACCATTGTATTGGGTGTGTTGGGGACACATGAGACTCTTTGTTATTTGGTTGCAGGGTTGTTTGAGAGAGACCACCTTCATCCTACGCCTCCCACGGATTGATAAACCTTAGGTCATCGACTTGAAGGAAAATTGCTACTGTCCTACAAAATTCTGCGCATGGGGGGCCAACATGAGTCTACAATAAGAAGGTTGTGTAGTAGACATCACCGCGCCGCAGTTTCGGCCAGGTTCCGGTCGCGATTTGCCGGCTGTTTTCATGCCTTCGTCGCCTTCATAGGAACCGCTAGCGCGGTGGCGACCGACCGGGGTGGTGTGAACCCGGGGCGGCGGGCGGGGGAGCGGGGGAGGGGGCGGCGGCATGGACGCGACGGTGGAGGGCGAGCTCGCCGCGGCGGCAGCGGCGGCGGCGATGTGGGTCAGCCCACCGGCTGTAGCGGCGGCGGAGAAGGCGGCGGGTCGTCCGCTTCAGCCATGGCGGCGATGGAAGGCCGAGGGGGGGGGGCGATCGCGAGGCGGAAGGTGAATGAAGTGGCGGTTAGGCATTTGGCGGGTGGTCGCGGTTTTACATCAGTTACATCTCGTGATGTAAATTTGCATCACGAAGTTTTCAATTTTATATATTCGGGAGGCGGTGGTCCAAGTTTTTTTACATATGGACCGTCTCTTGGAGCAGCGTTTTTTTGCTCTCGAAGCTTCAAAAGTTAGTTATTTTTACATATGAACCGTCTATTGGAGATGCTCTTACTAAGGTGGTCTGGTTGTTTGGCGCATTTAGTCTCTTTAAATACGTTTGCCCTGCATCGACCCATCCCTGTTCGCGTGCAAAACCCCCATTTCTTCCCACCTGAGCTTCTTCCTCTCCCAATCTGCCCGTCGGAGTTTCTTCCTCTACGAATCCAAATCCAGCAAGGAAGGATGTCACCATTACCTAGCATCAAGGACGTCGCCAAACCCTGTGGCTCGGAGCTTGTTGCCATCTCCATGGAGGAAGCAGGTATTTATCTTCTCTGACGTCATCAACTCCCTTGTGTTACAAGTATCACCGGTGATGGCCCCCCTCTGATCTGCCTCAAGGGTGAGTTTTTGTTGTGTGATGAGATGAGTCATGAACTCTGTGAGTAGGTACGAGTCCATGGTCTTAATGTTTTAGACCATCCGTTAGGCCTTATTCCAATATCCTACACTGTGAAAGTAAAAACCGAAATTTTTATTAATAATAATTAATAAAAAGGAAAAACTAGTTGCTCCACATGACTTGTACTCCTACATAGCTGCACATTTGACATGGTTTGACACAAGAGTTGTAGTACAATCTGCAGTGCACCACTACAGGAGTATATGCAGAAGCAACTACTCGTACGTGGACTTGGGTTGCAACCTTTTTACAGACTCTGGGGTCCAAATTCGCTTGACTAGAATTTTAAATCCCCGGGCTTTGCATGGCTAAAAAAATCCCTTGGATTCGAGTAAGGCATCCTGTATCTTGAAAAAGATGTCGTGCTGCGTCTGCCGTAGTTGGCACAAAAATGAAAAGATATATGCAACCAAGAGAACAGCATCCGTGGTTGATGTGCCGGTATGAGCTGTGAAAACACAGACTGAAGCATCAAGCATCCATGGCCACGTATGACCGGCACGAGCGTGCTTCCTCATGCATGGACGTCTCTCTCTGAAACAAACAACTGGCTTTCGCGACGCCGCAACAGTGGTCCTTGTGCAACAATGAACGGTGGTCCTTGTGCAACAGTGAACAATGGTCGTGCCAGCGTCCGTGTGGCCAGTTGGTTGCTGATGGCACGAGAGGCCCAGCACATGCAAAAGGGTATCAACGGAGGGCGGGCCAGTTTTGCACTGTTTTGTGCTGGCGTCGTTATGGCAGCTGCCAAGGCCAGCAGGACGAAGATGTCGCTCGCGGGAGGCCTACCGCGCGGCCCCTCCAGCCCAATATTCTTGCGGCTTTTTTACCGCAAGGGATGCACCGCGAGCATCGCGGTCTGAAGATCCACGAAACCACATCCGATCACAGCCACTGCGTGGATTTGATTTTTGGTGGCGTGAGCTGGGTCAGCATGAATAAACAGTCTCACAAGAGAGGATAAGCAGATGCAGAGTTCATATGTGAAAAAACAACCCAAGGATCTACCAGCCCTCTGAAAACATTACCAGGAGTGCGTGCCAAGCTAAAGCTGGTGAACAGTTGGTTCCACATTAGTGCCCCAGCACCTTACAGTCAAACACATAGACGCCAAACCATGCACCAGGTTACACTACAAAGTCAAGAGAAACATCTGCCCCAGCGCTTTGCTTAAACAAATACTGCTACACCTAACACCTTGATATAACAAAAGTATCCTATCCTATCCAGAGTAGCAAATCGCAGGCGTGAAGAATGCGCAGGGCCGACAAAAAGGACTCATTAGTCGTGCGTGGCCTTGTCTTGGCTCGTGCTGTCATCTTGCGCACCAAAATGATCCATCCTAGGTTAAGTTGCTCCATTAATTAATCCTGCTCGTAATCCGTACAGATTGACAAAGCGCTCAAGACAACACAACAGGGTGCTAACTGACACATGCATCTAGGAGTATTATATTGCAAGCCCTGACCTGCTAATATATAATACGTAGGGAGCAGTGCCTTCTTAAGTCAAACACACATGCATGGGTCTTGCAAAAAATTTCCTTTCTTTGTAGTAACAGAGAGTTAAAGAGTATACTGAAACCACATGCTGCTGGAGCTGGTAACAGTACAATATGCTATTGTGACAGTTAAAAGGAAAAACTAGTTGCTCCAGATGGCTTGTGCAGGGCTGCACAGTTGACATGGTTTGACCAAAAGAGTTGTAGTACAATCTGTGGTGCGCTACAGGTATATGCAGAAGCAACTACGTGGACTTGGGTTACAAGCTAGTAGTATGAAGATGCTGAAGGTTTCTCTCAGCACAACAAATTTAAGACCACTTCTCCTATGATAACAGCATCACACACAGAGCAGTTGCTTCCTACAGATTTGGCATTGGCATTGGCACTGCGAGATCTTGCTGTGGAAAACAAACTGCGAGATCCGCCACAGCTTCTCCGACTAGCTCCACCAACAGGCCATCTGCAATCTGTTTCGTCATCTCATCCGCTTCCGACCTCGCTGATTTCACCCAGCCTCCTCCTTCCACCTCTTGATGCACGATTCTTTCCAGCATCATTGCAGCATCACTACACTCATTGGCCGCGAGCCTCTCCGCCCTGTACAGCCAATCCCTCACATGGCTCCATACTTCTTCCCCTAAATCTTGAGACAATGCCTCGCTCCGTGCTCCGAAGCATGCTTTACCCCATGGGTAGGTTCTTAGCAAGGCTTCCTGGCCAGTCTCAACCAATGCCATGTTTACACAATCGAAGAGAAGCTTTTGGTTTGACCTACGCTCCCTCGATTTAGCAGCCTCCTCCTTGCGGTCCAGGAACTTATCACACAGTGCGGGATCAAGAGGGCAATCGGCCAAATGCCAACCTGTGAAAACCATACTCACTTGTAGGTTGTCTAATCCAGCAGATGATAGTATCTTCTGTACAAGGGCATAACATTCTGATTCATTATCCTCTGCATTTGAGGAATTCAGATGATGCATGTGTAATGGCGAATGTGAGTATGTGTCCTTGCATGATAACGAGCGGGGAACAGACTCAATTGCACGAGATCGTAAGGCAGCTCCTGTAACGTAATAAGAACAAATACTTAGTATGTATACCAACAGGGAGACGAAAGGCTCAACAATTAGAAAAAAAAGGACAAACTTACTCTCATTGCAGGCACTGGTACTACTTGATGATTCAGGTTCATTAGTGTTGCTAGCTTCAAATGATGCATCCAGAACTGAAGTAGGACTAGGCTGATCACGCATGCATTTTAGGCCACCGTTTGATACGGGTTCATCAGTATATCCACTAGGGCAGTCAGAAGACACAGGTGCTTCCATGGAACCAACATCCTCCTGCTACATGTCAACAAGTTAGTAAGCACAACAATAATCTTTTGCATCAAAAGCCCCATACTCATGGCCATAGACAACAAGCAAATAGTAAGGCATAAACGAAATAATTTGAGATTAATGCGTACATTTAAAGAACAATTTGTTTGTATGGTGGAATTGTCAGCTTTGTCCTTGCAAAATGCTATTTGCTCATCAAATTGAAGGTCACTATTGGTCTCTGATCGCTTGTCGTCAAGAAAAGTGACTTGAACCTTCTCACCGCTATCAGAAGGAACGGTAGTTTTCTCCTCTGCCAGCCTTTTACTTCTAGGGAAGAAAAAACTTGATACTTTCCCCTTGAATGATAATTTTCCTTTACCTTGCCTTGTATCCACCTTCGGTGTTTCACAGCCTTCAGAATTTGCAGACACCACCATGTTATCAAACATTGCTGATGACACCGGGAGAGATTTTGATCTCGCTAAATTTCTTGGAGAGCTCTCCCCGGTTTCATCCTCTCTTAATGTAGATACGGAACTAGCTTGCATGGCCAACTCATTTTTTGTGCCACACGACCGGCTACTTGAAGCAGAGTTTATTACAGTAACAGTTTCCTCTTTCTCAGTTTCTTTGATGGAGAGCATGTCACCCAGAGTTCTTGAGGTCCTTGGCAACTTTACTTCTTGTCTGATCTCATCACATGCTACCGTTGTCCATCTCTCGGAAAGTCGCCTTTTGGCTTCTTTGATCACAGATGACTCAGCTGAATGTGAATGAGATGCCCTGCTATGAGTTGAAGATGAGTAAGTACTGCTATATCTTTTGATATAATCCCATGAATGCCGCGACACTGGACTGACTACCTCCGAGTCACTTAGGCTACCACCATCTTCATCAATGTTATCACCTTCTGACCTGCTTAAAGAGCTCTCATCTCCATTATACCCATTTGAGTATACAGAAGACAGTAGAGACTCATCCCGCCGCCGTCGATCTTCTGGCAGGTATTGAGCCGAAGCACCCGATACTTCTGTACATCCTAGGGTGGATGTACCATCCTGTAAATCACCAAGAAAGGCTGTCCGCTGAATCAGTTCAAATGGAGATGATCTGGGAGTTAGCCTGGCATGTGCTCTGTTAGGTTTCCCAGGACTTGGCTTTAGGACCACTATCCTGTTTGGCTTCGAGAAGGCATCTTCTGCTGAATGAGATCTCATTTTCTTCATCAACTCCGTGTGTTCTGCTTTCTCTTGCCCCTTTATTCTCAGGAGATTTAAATGGTTTCAAGACAGTAATGCGCTTTGTCTGAGGTGATGCAGGCATTGTGTGTTGTCCATAGAGCGGGTTCGAGAAAACAGAGCTTGGTTCTTCAAGGAACTTTAGAAACAGATCCTTATTTGAACTTAGAACCTCCAGGGCTTCGTGAAACTCCTTTGAATGAAGGAAATTTTCATCTGTGGCAAGACGTTTTGCTTGTATGAACTTTTGTCGAACAACTTCTATCCTTTCGTCTCTCTTGTTTTGTGAAGACCTCACTCCTGAAGAAGTTTGATCCTGAAGATGATGTGTTCTTAATGGTTCTTCACAGACTGCATACACATCCTTAAATTCTACTGTTTCATTGGGGCCTGTGTGTTTGCCCCGTGTTGTTTTGTTGTAGAGGCGCAGCTCTTGCTGCTGCAGGGCCTTCTTTGTTGCTGCATAATTATCATGTGAATGACTTCTCCTCAAATTTCTTTTGGGAGAATGTAATGCCTGTTCTTGAGCAGGTAGATCATCTTCAAGCCCCATCAACCTGGCAACAACACTCGGCGGTTTCCTCTTTGATTCCACTTCTTTGGCTATCTCATTTGCTAGTAGCTTCTTCATGGGTGATGCATCTGATTTGCTGCTTAAAGAACTCCTATTACTTGTCTCCTGTAGGGAGTTTGTATTAGAACAAAGAAGACAGAAAATTCTCACTTGCCAAAAAAAATAGTAGTTTCTTTGCTGCCGTATATTTACAAGAAATTTTGACCAGGATAAGTTAGGCGGATCACCTATGACAAACTGAAACATGACATGGCACTCACCAGTTTATCCTCTATACAAACTTTAGCAGGATCAACGGTTCTCTTGATATCTGTCCGGCCTCTACGAACTGGAGAATCTGAAAGGTCAAGCTAAACCAAATAAATAGTTTGACAATGACAGAAAAACAGCCTACATGCCAGACAAAACAAGCTAACACAAAAGGAACACAGTCAAGTTCAATATTTAGACCAGCGTGTTGCTCTTTGGTATTTCAAACCTATGGAGCGAAAAACATCCAAAGGAAAAGACAAGCAAAACATGTCATCATCCAAAGGAAAAATGTCTACATTGTGGAAAGGAATCACTTTCCCATACAATGCCAACACCATCTAGTCCCCCACACGAGAGAGGAGATTGGCAACATTTGTGCCAGCAAATGTCCAAAATATTAGAGCCTAGGGCAGAAATGTACAAAATGCTACACCCCACCCACCACCAAGTAGTACCACATATATATTGTAGAAAAGCAGCATTTATCTCAAGTAAAATGAAGCAGCTGGCAACTGAATACGCATTACTGAGTAAAAAAACCTTGCAGATCAACAACATTGCAAAAATAAACATAAAGAGCAATTTACGTGCCTTCTCTGTGAGCTCTGTCAGAGAGTGCCTTGGTGTTGGCCATCCCCGTACTCAGGTCGAACAAGTTGATCATCGCCTTGTTCTCACTAAAGATACTTCCTCCAAGCATTACAACATCAGCGAAGATATAGGATTCCTGAAAAAACAGTGTCACGGCAAAGAAGTTAAGCGAAAGGACGCAGAGGACATGAAACATCACCAGCCACATGATTGTACCTGAGATCCACAAGGCCAGCCAATCAAGCTAACTAAATAACAAGAGCGTTTATAAGCCGCGGCCGGTACAAACAGCCAGCAGGGCAGCAATAGCGCAGAGTGAAATGAAGTGTCTTGGGATGCTCTTAAGTAGCATTTGAAGCCTTAAAATTTGAACCTACGGGACATAAAGACTTAAAGAGGAGGCCTGGTGGTATTACTGTAGCGCGATGCCGTCCTCACAGGAAAACTTGGACACACACATGGCTAAGGCTGGGTTTTTCGCAGGCGTTGGTAGGCCACACGAGCACAGTCGATGGCCCTGTTCTTGTTCAAAACCGAGAGAAGATGGCAAAATGGCGCGTGGAACGAAGCGATAAACGACTGTGCCTGGCGACAGGAGGGGGCAAGTTGGAAAAGTGGAAAATGTTAGCAGCAGCGAACAGGGGGTAACATGATGCAGAGTGCATTGGATCGGGTTTAGCAACTCATGGCCATGATTACCATCCAAAGGAATCTTTGCAGGCGGCGAGAGAGGCTTTTTAAGGCTGCGCTTTTGCCGTCGTCAGATATATGATTTAGCAGGCACGGGCTCGGGGAATCACAGCTCACATGAGAGAGAGGGGGTGGAAACTGGAAAGGAGATCGGCTTTGCTTGTACGCTTCATGGTATGATGAGAAGTTCAAAACTCGAGCTGCTGAGTTCAAAATGTTTTTGATATAAACTGTGGCGGCTGAACGAGACGTAACCTAGGCGATGTAGAAAACTGTGGAGCAGAGAACGAACTCTGAAGGCACAAAGCAAAAGAAAAAGGGGAGCTGTCCGAGGAGCGTCCGCACTCTGCAGTCTTCTCCGCGGGGAGGGGAGAAACACCAAGAACTCGGAGCTTTCCACGCGGAATGCGGCTGGGTTCCCCAGTTTAATCCGGGAATCGAGAGGAGCCAGCGAACGGCAACAGCTCCGGTGGTCAGGGAATCTGGCAGAGACAGGCGCGCGTCGGAGCAATAAATTCTCGGGCGCGGGAGCGGAAAGGGACGGGAGGAACTGGGGGTAAAAGCGGGCGCCTTTACGCCAGCATCGATGGCCAATTTCTGGTCCCGGGGATCATAAATCGAGCTCGGATCTCCACATTCCCTCCCTCCCTCCTGCGCACGCCCGGGCCCGAAATTCCCTGACGAAACCTAACAAAACCGCAAACAAACTCCTCGCCTGAGAAGAACACGGCGGCCTGAATCGAATGCCGCCGCGCGTCCGGCGCCCCATGGCCGGCTTCCGCCGCGGAGGAAGATGGACCTAAAAAAACAGATACGGAAGAAGAAAAAATGCGCCACCAACGGAAACGCGAGAAATCCTCGGCCAAAAGGATAGAATCCCACCCGTGTCGCGCGTTCCGGGGAAGGGGGCGGGGGAGGAGGGAGGGCGGGGATCGGGGAGGGCGCACCTACGGGGGAGCGGCGGCGGGCATTGGCCGGCGGCGGGGGCGGGGGCGGAACAGCGAGCTGGTGCCACTGCGCAGTGTGCAGTGGGAGCGGCGAATGGGACGGGAGGTTGGCGGAATTCACCCAGCTCCCACCCTTCTGCCCCGTGAACTGTTGCTTTGTTGTGTTCTTGCTCCTCTCCTCTCCCTTTCGCGTCTCTCGGATATCCTACTCCTACCCGCCGCTCGTGTCGTGGACGTGGGGTGGGTTGCGTGCGTGCGTGCGTGCGTCGCGTGGAATGGAGAAAAGGCGGTGATGATGGGCGAGGGAGGGACGCGGATCGTGGAGTGGACGTGGAGTGAAGTGGCTGCGAATGACAAGGAACATACGGAGCGTGGCATGGATTCCGGGACGCTGCGTGATCCGAATCAGAATGTGCCGTGCGTAGAAATTTATTGCGGTTTCTTGTATATCCGGCCACCATGGTGGTACGTTGCAATCGTCGTGCCGTAGATGTAGTACGACTGCATTTACTCGCCGTGGCTGCTGTACTACCTGCATTTCTGTTTGTGGAAGGTGTTGTTTCAACCTTTTGAATTATTAAGGGCATCTTCAACACTGCCTTCGAAATGGACACGGTATCCGACTGTGATCGGTCGAGACGAGTCCGCGGACGATGATGAAAGAGTTGGACATCTAATCTTATTGTCTTTTTACTGAAAAAGATTTTCACTCCGCTTTTAAGATAAAGTCAACTGTCAGAGCCTAACACACAGAGACTAACATAAAAGAGCGACAACAAGTACTGAGGTTCTACTGAGGGCATAGCTCAACAAGCTCAAAAAAGAAGAACACAAAGAGGGGGGGGGAGCACGGCACGGCTCCTAATTCGGCTCGGGGGGCGGTGGAGAAAGCGGCGGCGATAAGTGGACTGCCATCGAGCGAAGGTCGGCGATGAAGGCAGAGATGGCATCACGGTCCTGGGGCAGCTAAGCGGCCGCCAAAGCTGCAAGTAACCAGACAGTTTGAAGAGAGCGTCAGTAGCACGTCGAAGCGGAATGCGCTGAATCACAAGTCTATTTCGGATCGTCCAGAGGGTCCAGGCGAGGAACCCAACCTCCAACCACCTAATGTGGCGAGTACGCAGGGGAAGGCCTGGAGTTCTGCGAACAGGACATGGAAATTGGTGTGGCACCAATGGCCGCCAATCACCTCTCTAAAGCAGCTCCAAATAAATTTGACGGACACACAGGAGAAGAAAATGTGATTCGAGTCTTCTAAGACGCCACAGAGCGGACAAAGACCGTTACCAGGACCATTGCGCTTTCTGAAATCCACACCGGATGGGGTCCGGCCGCGGATCCATTGCCACATGAAGATCCTAATCTTCAGAGGTAGGCGAATGGACCACACCGTTGTAAGAGGAAGGGGGCGGTGGAGACGGCAATGGCCCGGTAGAGGGACTTGGTGTAGAATTGGCCCGACGGCTCCAAACGCCACGAACGTGATCAGGGCCTGCTTCTACATCAGGCTTGTGGAGGGCAATACAGTCAAGCAAATCATGTCAGGCGGCAATTGAAGGAAATATGCCATAGAGGCAATAATAAAGTTGTTATTTATATTTCATTATATCATGATAAATGTTTATTATTAATGCTAGAATTGTATTAATCGGAAACTTGATACGTGTGTTAGACAAAACACAATGTCCCCTAGTAAGCCTCTACTAGACTAGTTCGTTAATCAAAGATGGTTAAGTTTCCTAACCATAGACACGTGTTGTCATTTGATGAACAGGATCACATCATTAGGAGAATGATGTGATGGACAAGACCCATCCGTTAGCTGAGCATAATGATCGTTAAGTTTTATTTCTATTGCTTTCTTCATGGCATATACATATTTCTTTGACTATGAGATTATGCAACTCCCAAATACCGGAGGAATACCTTGTGTGCTATCAAACGTCACAACGTAAATGGGTGATTATAAAGATGCTCTACAGGTATCTCCGAAGGTGTTGGTTGGATTGGCATAGATCGAGATTAGAATTTGTCACTCCGAGTATCAGAGAGGTATCTCTGGGCCCTCTCCGTAATGCACATCATAATAAGCCTTGCAAGCAATGTGACTAATAAGTTAGTTGTGGAATGATGATTATGGAACGAGTAAAGAGACTTGCCGGTAATGAGGTTGAACTAGGTATGGAGATACCGATGATCAAATCTCGGGTAAGTAATATACTGATGAGAAAGGGAATAACGTATGTTGTCATTGCGGTACGACCGATAAAGATCTTCGTAGAAAATGTAGGAACTGATAACCCACAAGTATAAGGGATCGCAACAGTTTTCGAGGATAGAGTATTCAACCCAAATTTATTGATTCGACACAAGGGGAGCCAAAGAATATTCTCAAGTATTAATAGTTGAGTTGTCAATTCACCCGCACCTGAAAGACTTAATATCTGCAGCAAAGTATTTAGTAGCAAAGTAATATGGAAGTAACGGTAATGGTGGCAAAAGTAACAATATTGGTTTTGTAGTGATGGTAATAGTAGCAACAGAAAAGTAACTAAGCAAAGATCAATATGTGAAAAGCTCGTCGTCGGTGTCAAAACCGGCGGATCTCGGGTAGGGGGTCCCGAACTATGTGTCTAAGATCGATGGTAACAGGAGACAGGGGACACAATGTTTACCCAGGTTCGGGCCTCTCTACGGAGGTAATACCCTACTTCCTGCTTGATTGATCTTGATGAATGTGAGTATTACAAGAGTTGATCTACCACGAGATCGTAATGGCTAAACCCTAAAAGTCTAGCTTGACTATGATTATGAGGATCTCTCCCTATGGACCTAGCCCTCCGGTTTATATAAACACCGGGGGGTCTAGGGTTACATAAGGTCGGTTAAAGGGAAAGGAATCTTCATATTTGGTCGCCAAGCTTGCCTTCCACGCCAAGGAGAGTCCCATCCGGACACGAGTAAAGTCTTCGGTCTTTGTATCTTCACAGCCCATCAGTCCATCCCATGTCCAATAGGTCGGACGCCCGAGGACCCCTTAGTCCAGGACTCCCTCAGTAGCCCCTGAACCAGGCTTCAATGACGAGGTGTCCGACGCGTAGATTTTCTTTGGCATTGCAAGGCGGGTTCCCCTTTCTGAATACTCCAAGATAGTCTTAGGATGAAACGAACGTGTTCGGATCTGCAACACAAGTACCACACACACAGCTGTAGAGAGTATAATATTTCACGAGTCCCATCTGCTGACAACTTTTTGCAAGATGACATCACATCTGTCCGGTCATTATATCGAACTGTTTTTGTCTGCTGTTCCGCGTTTCAGATGCGGTTTCCATTGGCACGTCTTGTCAAAGCAGAGATCGTGTCCCCTTATTGCGGGATTCTCATCAATACGGGCGTGGGTAATCTAACTATGCCGTTCGCACAACCCTTGGCCATAGGCGAGTTTTAAGGCGAATGGGGAGGCGTTCGATATTCACTGCCTTTTATAAGGAGATAAGGACTCCCTTTCTTCACCCACACCTTCCCTCTTCCTCTGCCCTTCCATTCTTGATCTCCAGCTCCCAAGTTCTCATCTTTCCCCACTCGAGTGAGCACTCAACCATGTCCGGATCCGGAGGTCAAGGCAAGTGAATGGCCTCCTCCGTCAAGGAGAAGGACATTACCAAGCTTCGGGCGGCCGGGTATCTGGCGAAGGAAAACGCCCACCGTCTTCCAGCCAAGGGTGATACTGTAAGTGCATCTAGTGCTACCCCTAGTTGGTTTTGGAGTATTGACGACAAACCTGGTTGAGGGACTAATGTGTTTCTGAGAATTGTAGGATAACACAGGTAGAAGTCCCTCATTGATTCGGTTTTCCTACCGGAGATGACCCCTAAAAATGTATGAAGACATTGAAGTCAAAGGTGGTATGTGAAGACATTCACATTGAAGACTATGACAAAAGAAGACATTGCGTGAAGACTATGGAGCGCGAAGACTTAGTTGTCTCGTCGTTCTTTTTCTTCTTTGTAGAGTCATAGGAACCACCGTACTGTTAAGTGGGGTCCAAGTGAACCAGTCAGAATGACTGAAGTGATGCTTAACCAAAATCCTATGTCTTCGAGCGAAGACAATGAGAGCAAATCTTATCCAGAGCTGGATAAGTTAGCTTTGCTTGTAGCTCAAGTAAAGTTGTCGTGTGTGTTTGAAATCTGACCGTTGGAACACATGTCAGTTCCTTAGTGACCCAGGGTCATTTTGGACAAATCAGGTCGGGTTGCCTAGTGGCTATAAATAGCCCACCCCCTACACCATAAATTGGTTGGCTGCTCAGAGTTAGTGCACGGCTTTTGCCGTTTGAGAGCAACCCACCTCGAAGCCTTTGAGAGAGAAATCCTTGCGAGGACAAAGCCCTAAACACCCAGAGCCAAAGAGTGTTAGGCATCACTTAAGTCTTCTTGTCTGTGTGATCTGAAGACTTATTACACTTGAGGACTGTGAATCCTCCAGCCGGTTAGGCGTCGCGTTCTAAGCATCCAAGAGTCATTGTGGATCGCCGGTGAACGAAGTCTGTGAAGGTTTGGAAGTCTACCTTGAAGACTTACCAGAGTGATTGGGCGAGGACTGGGTGTCCTTAGCTCAAGGGGAATAAGGTGAAGACGCGGTCTTCTGAGTTGAATCTCAGCCTCCCTAACCAGACGTACAGTTGTCACAGCAAGTGGAACTGGTCCAACAAATCATTGTCTTCAACGAGCCACTGGTTCTATCCTTCCCATCTCTTTATCTGCAGTTGGTCCTTCTGAAGTCATTACCTGTTTGCATTATCCTTTTGTCTTCACTTTGTGACTGCTTGTTCTGATTGGCTTCATACTATCTTTCGTCCTGATCCATACTGCCTAGCTGCTATTAGTCTTTGTGCTTTCACTTCATTGAATACTTGACTATGGCTTGCCTAGTGTAGTCTACCTTCCGCTGCATGGTAATAGGTTTGTTTCTATCGTTTGTCTTTGAAACTTCCATGTTTTGAAGACTTTCATAAAAATCACCTATTCACCCCCCTCTAGTCGATCACTAGCACTTTCAATTGGTATCAGAGCAAGGTACTCCCTTGTTCTGTGTGATTCGGTTTAACCACCTGGAGTTTTAGCTATGTCGACTGCAGGGATAATCAAAGTCTCCGCTGCATGCCCAGTCTTCGATGGAACTGAATATCCCTACTTGAAGAATAAGATGTGCATGCATCTTGAAGCCATTGATGTCGACCTCTGGTATGTCGTCAAGAATGGCATCCCCAGGGCTGGTGAAGGTGTCACCGCTGCTGATGTCAAGAAGTTCGTTCAACTGGACTCCACTACCAAGAATATCATCTGTGGTCGTCTGACCAAAGGACAGTATGGCCGCGTGAGTGCTCTGGAAACGACCAAGCTAGTCTGGGACTGGCTCTCCAAGGTCAACGAAGGCGTCTCAACCCAGAGAGATCAAAGAATCTGTGTCCTTCGCAACCTGTTCAACCGCTTCAAGAGAAACGACAATGAGAATGTTCAGCTCACGTTTGATCGACTCACTGACATCACGAATGAGCTTCAAGCTCTCGGCGCTACTGAGATCACCAAGCATGAAAATCATCAAGACACTCCTGAGATCACTTGACAGCTCGTTTGACACCCTAGCCCTGATGATTCAAGAACGCCCTGACTTCAAGACACTCGATCCGTCTGACATACTTGAAAGACTCAACACACATGAGTTTCAGCTTTCTAAGAAAAGAGACATCTACGGTCCCAACTATGGGCGAACTCGTGCTTTGAAGGCAAAAGATGTTCCTCATCTGAAGAAGAATCTGACTGCAGTTCTGATGATCTTGAAGACATTGGAAAGGAGCTTGTTATGCTTGTGAAGAAGTTTTAGAAATTCACCAAGAAGAAAGGCTTCGGAAAGTCCTCACGATCCAGCTCAAGGAATGATGAAGCTTCTGCTCATGACTACAAGAAGAGAACATGCCACAAGTGCAAGAAACCTGGTCACTACATCTCTGAGTGTCCGCAGTGGGACAATGAGAACAAGAAGAAGAAGAAGAAGAGCAAGTAATATGATTCTGACGACAAGAAGAAGAAGAAATACTCAGAGTCTTCTTCCAAGTCTTCCTCAAAGTTGTCATCACACAAGAAGAGCTCATCTGGCAAGGCTCATGCGTTTGTTGGCAAGGAAATGGATTCAGAGGAGGAGTCTGATTCTAAGTGAAGGAAATATGCCCTAGAGGCAATAATAAAGTTATTATTTATTTCCTTATATCATGATAAATGTTTATTATTCATGCTAGAATTGTATTAACCGCAAACATAATACATGTGTGAATACATAGACAAACAAAGTGTCACTAGTATGCCTCTACTTGACTAGCTCGTTAATCAAAGATGGTTATGTTTCCTAACCATGAACAAAGAGTTTTTATTTGATCAACGAGATCACATCATTAGTTGAATGATCTGATTGACATGACCCATTCCATTAGCTTAGCACCCGATCGTTTAGTATGTTGCTATTGCTTTCTTCATGACTTATACATGTTCCTATGACTATGAGATTATGCAACTCCCGTTTGCCAGAGGAACACTTTGTGTGCTACCAAACATCACAACGTAACTGGATGATTATAAAGGAGCTCTACAGGTGTCTCCAAAGGTACATGTTGGGTTGGCGTATTTCAAGATTAGGATTTGTCACTCCGAATGTCGGAGAGGTATCCCTGGGCCCTCTCGGTAATGCACATCACTTAAGCCTTGCAAGCATTGCAACTAATGAGTTAGTTGCGGGATGATGTATTACGGAACGAGTAAAGAGACTTGCCAGTAACGAGATTGAACTAGGTATTGGATACCGACGATCGAATCTCGGGCAAGTAACATACCGATGACAAAGGGAACAATGTATGTTGTTATGCGGTCTGACCGATAAAGATCTTCGTAGAATATGTAGGAGCCAATATGGGCATCCAGGTCCCGCTATTGGTTATTGACCGGAGATGTGTCTCAGTCATGTCTACATTCACTAGTAGAAAACGGACCATTAGTACCGGTTTGTAAGGGCCTTTAGTGCCGGTTATGGAACCGGCCTAAAGTTTCGGCACTAAAGGCCCCCACCTTTAGTACCGGGTCGTCACGAACCGGCGCTAAAGTGCCACCATGTGGCGTGAGCTCGCGCCCTGGTACGGGGGACCTTTAGTACCGGTTGGTGTTACAAACCGGTACTAAAGGTTTTTTTTAGAATTTTTTTTGAAAATTTTGGAAAAAAATTTAATTTTTTTATTTTTAATTTTTTTGAATTATTTGATGATTTAGTCTTTAATCACCTCTCTTAACTGCTCAAGTGTGGATCACTCATTCCAAATCATCTAACTTCCCGACCGGTCACCCATCCCTTTCACTACTCCAGCCCGAGCACGCTTAACTTTCAGGTTCTATTCTCCTTCGTTTCCGAGTCTGCACTTGTTGTTTTCCTGACAATAGTAAGATGTCAATCCTATTAACCTTCAGGAATTTTTCTTGAGCATGAAGTGACACATTTCACTGTTTGAGTTTGAAACTATTGTTTTAAAAAACAATAATTATTTAGTAACACTAATATTTCTTAAATAATTAGTTTGATCATTGTTTGACCACAGTTTGACCACAGTTTGACCAGATTTGACCAAAATTGAAATAACTAAAATAATTATTTAGTAACACTAATATTCTAGAATAATTAGTTTGACTATTGTTTGACCACAGTTTGCCCACTGTTTGAATATTTTTCAATTTTTTCCACTCTAGATCTTAAAAGCCCCGTAACTTTTTTTCTATTAGGTTTTTGAGGATTTTGAAAATGTTTAACGGGGTTCCCCCGATTAAATTTGGATGTAACTTTTCGAGTAGATGATTTTTCATATAAAAAACTTTTTCATCCGAGTTAGTATGCAAAAGTTATGCCCATTTTTACAAATTTCAGAGAGATTTTGCAAATAAAGTCAAAATTCACATTTGCAAATTTTCCCAACAACTAGACCACATATCACATGAGAAACTTATTTTCTTTTATTTTTTTGACATTTCCATTATTTTCTTTTATTTTTTTTTTAAACTGAAAAGGCGATCCACGGGGGGGGGGGGGGGGGGGGGTAGAGTTTGTGTCTCCAACCGGTACTATAGGTCAGACCCCTTTAGTACCGGTTCATGGCACGAACCGGTACTAAAGGTGATCGTGGGGCCCCGGCCTGACGCCAGCCTGCCACCACCCCTTTAGTACCGGTTCGTGCCACGAACCGGTACTAAAGGTTCAACATGAACCGGCATTAATGCAAATCCGTTCGAACCGGCACTAATGGTACCATTAGTACCGGCTCAAATACAAACCGGCACTAATGTGCTTCTCGTTTGACCCTTTTTCTACTAGTGATTGTTCTCGAACCGTGGGGTCCGCACGCTTAACGTTACGATGACAGTTATTATGAGTTTATGCATTTTGATGTACCGAAGGTTGTTCGGAGTCCCGAATGTGATCACGGACGTGACGAGGAGTCTCGAAATGGTCGAGACATAAAGATTGATATATTGGAAGCCTATGTTTGGATATCGGAAGTGTTCCGGGTGAAATCAGGATTTTACCGGAGTACGGGGAGGTTACCGGAACCCCCCGGGAACCATATGGGCCTTAGTGGGCTTTAGTGGAAAGGTGAAAGGGGCAGCCCAAGGTGGGCTATGCGCCTCCCCCCTCCCCTAGTCCTATTAGGACTAGGAGAGGTGGCCGGCCCCCCTTCTCTCTCTCCCCACTCGAGGATTCCTATTCCAACTAGGATTGGGGGGGGGGAGTCCTACTCCCGGTAGGAGTAGGACTCCTCCTGCGCCTCCATAGGGCTGGCCGCACCCCTCCCCCTTGGCTCCTTTATATACGGAGGCAGGGGGCACCTCTAGACACACAAGTTGATCCTTGAGATCGTTCCTTAGCCGTATGCGGTGCCCCCTGCCACCATATTCCACCTCGATCATATTGTAGCGGTGCTTAGGCGAAGCCCTGCAACGGTAGAACATCAAGATCGTCACCACGCCATCGTGCTGACGGAACTCTTCCCCGACGCTTTGCTGGATCGGAGCCCAGGGATCGTCATCAAGCTATACGTGTGCTAAGAACTCAGAGGTGCCGGAGTAACGATGCTTGGATCGGTCGGATCGGGAAGACGTACGACTACTTCCTCTACGTTGTGTGATCGCTTCCGCAGTCGGTCTGCGTGGGTACGTAGACAACACTCTCCCCTCTCGTTGTTGTGCATCACCATGATCTTGTGTGTGCGTAGGAATTTTTTTGAAATTACTACGTTCCCCAACACTAAGGAGGCGGAGGTGGAGTCTGAGGAGGAGTCCGATTCTGGCGTTGCAAGTCTGGCTACAGCCTATGTTGCCAAGTCCGTCTTCAACACTGAAGACAATGACTTCATCACCGACGCCGATGCTAATGACAAGGACAACTCCGCTCCCACCTACTGCTTCATGGCACGCGGTGCCAAGGTAAACTCACGCACTACACACTATCAAACATCCAGTGAAGATGACTCTGATTGTGGTTCCAAACCCAGCTACAAAACACTTGCTAAAATTGCAACTGAACAACAGAAAGCTATGGAACATATTCAAAAACTGTTAGACAAAAGCGATGACCTGTTAGACGCTGAAATGACTCGATCTTAGTCCTTAATTGAAGACATAAAAAATCTTCATGTTAAGTATGAGGAACTTGAAAGTCGTCATGAAACGCTCTCAACAACTCATGAAAAGCTTTCCTATGATTATCTTCAAAGGAAGCAACATCTTGAGAAATTGAGAGCGGCTCATGAAGATCTTTAAAAGGAAAATGAGTCACTTCGCGCCAAACAGATCAGTTCCGCTCATGAAGGATTTGAACCACCATGTCTTAAATGCATTGAGCGTGACAACGCTACTTCTGTTGCTGGATGTTCTACTCCTGCTACTGTTGCAATATCTTCAACTATTGATGTGGTAACTAACCCCTCTGCTGAGGATGCCACTACTATTGCTGATGAAAATGCTAGGTCGAAGATATTGCTTGAAATAGGGATGTACAAAAATCTCAAAGGTCATCAGACACTATGTGATGTCCTCAAAAGGAAGATCCTGAACCGAAACCCTAGGAAAGAGGGTGTTGGGTTCGAAAGGAAAATGAATGCTAATGGCTCTTACTGGAAACCTGAGCAGTACCCCAAAAGCACATGGGTTGCTGCAAAGGAACCTTCAGTGGATCCATCCACCCTATCTGGCTTCACTTGTACTAATCCCATTGTCATTGATGAATCCTTTGATGCAAACTATAAACTGTTTAAGAATCAGAATGGTGAAGTGTTTGCCAGGTATATTGGTACTAACTGCAGGAATGGGCCACCTATGAAGAAAGTCTGGGTGCCGAAAAAGTGTTTGGAAAATCTTCCTGTGAATGTCGTCATGACACCACAAGTGAAGAAGACAAACCCCAGACCACAGGCTTCATATGGTCCAAAGGCTTCATACAGACAAAGGACTCACCTGAGTTGCACTAACACAAATGTTTTGCAGGGAAACCATACTCATGCCTATGAATATGAGCGCGTTTCATGAAACCGCCATGTTCATAAGACCAAGAACTACTCTGCTTATTCTGATGAGTGCTATTGTCCACCTGCAAGACTATTTGCTAGGGCTCCAAAGCCAAAGTTCTCATATGCTGCACTTAGACTCATTGCTTCGAAGCCACCCTTGAAGATGTGGGTGGCTAAGAAAGATTAACTCTCTTTTGCAGGGAAGGGTCTCCAGCCAAAAATCAAATGCGTCTGAAGCTATTACTGGGGACCTTAAACATCTTGTAGGGCGCAAGATCAAATACCCAAATGGTCTTATTATGTATTTTGTTCCTGAGTCACTTGCTACTTGCCCTATCAGTCCTAACCTCGATCTAAGCTTTCATAATCCACTTGCTCGTCAAATGTTTATGCTTCACAATTCTCTTCGTGAAGCCTATCCCCCTAACTGCACTGTAGGGTATGACACCAGCTGCTTCAGAATGGATTATTGACAGTGGATGTACTAATCACATGACTGGCAAGCGAAGTATTCTCATGGACTCAACCTTACGTCCATCTGACAAGAGTCACATCACATTTGCTGATATTGGTAAAAGCAAGGTATTGGGTCTAGGTAGAGTTGCAATCTGAAGGGATCTGCACATGGATAAAGTGATGATTGTTGAATCCCTTGGTTTCAACTTAATGTTTGTCTCAATGCTTTGCGATTTGAATATGATTGTGATGTTTGGAAAATATCGTTGCCTTGTTCTAATGGATCTGACAAGTCTCTAGTCTTTGAAGGGTATCGGAAAGATGATTTGTACATGGTAGATTTCTTAGCAGGACCACAGCTCGCCGTATGTCTTCTTGCAAAAGCTTCAGAATGCTGGCTCTGGCATCGGAGGCTAGGGCATGCTGGCATGAGGAACTTGCACACTCTTGCAAAGAAGAAGCACGTCATAGGCATCGAGGGCGTCAAGTTCAAGAAGGATCACTTATGTGGTGCCTGCGAAGCAGGAAAGATGACGAGGGCCAAGCATCCCTCAAAGACAATCATGACAACGACTCAACCTTTTGAACTGCTACACATGTACCTCGTCGGTCCCACTCACTACACAACTCTTACTACTACTGCTTGTCTCTATGGCTTCGTCATTGCTGATGATTATTCAAGATATACATGGGTGCATATAATCCTCTACAAGACTGAAGTGCAGGATGTCTTCAGACGCTTCGCCAATCGAGCCATGAACTGTTGGGGAACGTAGTAATTTCAAAAAAATCCCTACGCACACGCAAGATCATGGTGATGCATAGCAACAAGAGGGGAGAGTGTTGTCCACGTACCCTCGTAGATCGAAAGCGGAAGCGTTAGCACAACGCGGTTGATGTAGTCGTACGTCTTCATGATCTGACCGATCAAGTACCGAACGTACGGCACCTCCAAGTTCAGCACACGTTCAGCCCGATGATGTCCCTTGAACTCCGATCCAGCCGAGTGTTGAGGGAGAGTTTCGTCAGCACGACGGCGTGGTGACGATGTTGATGTTCTACCGACGCAGGGCTTCGCTAAGCACCGCTACAGTATTGTTGAGGTGGACTATGGTGGAGGGGGGCACCGCAGACGGCTAAGTGATCAATGATCAATTGATATGTCTCTAGGGTGCCTGTCGGTGTCAAAACCGGCGGATCTCGGGTAGGGGGTCCCGAACTGTGCGTCTAGGCCGGATGGTAACAGGAGGCAGGGGACACGATGTTTTACCCAGGTTCGGGCCCTGTTGATGGAGGTAAAACCCTACGTCCTGCTTGATTAATATTGATGATATGGGTGTTACAAGAGTAGATCTACCACGAGATCAGAGAGGCTAAACCCTAGAAGCTAGCCTATGGTTTGATTGTATGTTATGGTTGTTGTCCTACGGACTAAAACCCTTCGGTTTATATAGACACCGGAGAGGGTTAGGGTACACAGGGTCGGTTACAAAGGAGGAGATATTCATATCCGTATTGCCTAGCTTGCCTTCCACGCCAAGTAGAGTCCCATCCGGACATGAGACAAAGTCTTCAATCTTATATCTTCATAGTCTAACAGTCCGGCCAATGGAGATAGTCCGGCTGTCCGGAGACCCCCTAATCCAGGACTCCCTCAGTAGCCCCTAAACCAGGCTTCAATGACGATGAGTCCGGCACGTAGTATTGTCTTCGGCATTGCAAGGCGGGTTCCTCTTCAAATTCTGTGTACTTGTCGAAATAGTGTCTGGTTTCTCGTGAATGTTGCACTCCTTGGCTTCCACGCCCAATAATGGCCGCTTTCCACGTGTCGAGCGAATGTGAAGAGTCAGGGTGTTTTCGCATTTACCCCCTAGCTGTGCAAATGAGCCACCTATTTAAAAAGACGAGGATTCAGATCCAAATCACACCATCCTCCCTCGGCGAGCCTTCATCAGAGCGCACCTGACAGAGATCCATTCCATCATGGCCGGTCGACGCAGCTCCTCCTCTCGCGCCCCTAGCTCCAAGCCTGGAGATTGGGAGAGATGTTCCGTCCCGCACAACAAATTAGTGATGCTTCAAACCAAGGGATTTCTTCCCCTACCGTACCTGGTCCCGGTTCGAGCCGGGCTTGCCACCTATAATGGCGAAGAGCAAGCGGAGAGTCTTCCCAATCCCTCCAAGGGAGAGCGGGTATGCCTTGTCCCTTATTTGATAAGAGAGCTTGGATTCCCAATTCATTCGTTTCTCCGGGGGCTCCTGGAGTTCTACGGCCTCCAGTTGCACAACCTTACGCCTGCCTCCCTGCTGCATATCGCGGGATTCGTAGCCCTTTGCGAGTTGTTTTTGGGCTGTGAGGCTCATTTCGCTCTGTGGAAGAAGCTGTTCTGCCTTGTGCCCCGTTCTCAGAAGGGATCAATATATCAAGTGGGCGGAGCCGAAGTGTGGCATATTGCCGGGACCGGATACCTGTCCGGGACCCCAAAGAAGACGTCCGAAGACTGGCCTTCAGAATGGTTTATATAGAAGATGTCCCCCTCTCGGATCCTATTCGGATCGGCCTTCCTGAGTTCGACAATGCCCCTTTGAAGAAGCGCCGGCGCTGGCGTCCACGAAGCTCCCTGGAGGAAGATGACAGGGACATTCTTTACCCGATGAGCCGGATAAGTTTTTTAGCTCGATCCGGATTGACCATGATCGAGGTCATGGCCACATGCATCATGCGGGGGGTGCATACGCTTCAGTATAGAGGCCACCCCATGTGGGATTTCAACGGGGAGGATGACGCCACCCGCCATGGCCGCAAAGGGCCGGGATCGGCTGCCGGTCTAATAAAGATCTTATCCACTTTGTACAAGGGAGAAGAGGAGGAATTCCTTCGTGTCAACCCGCAGGGCGGATTTTCTATGTACAATCCTCCGAGCAGGGTAAGCGGAGACTTTTTATCGCCCATCCATTTCGTATTCCCGTAGTTAAGTATTCATTCTAGCGATTTCATCGCAGGAGCTGCGCCAGGCAGTAAAGGAGATAAATAGCCCCCCTCCACAACCCGAGGACCTTGGAAGGTCCCTTGACCCGGCCTCCGAGGAGGATCCGGACATATCTGTGGAGCTGATCGACGGGGTATTTTACCAATGGAGTAATGACAACGCCTTGGTGGCCATTATGGCCGATTACCCCGGGCTAGTTCCAGCCTCACAGGTGACTAAGACCGAAGTCCGAGCACTTAAAAAGGGATCCGTCCTTGCACTTTTTTGATTGCCGTATAACAGCCGTGTTTTGCAGGGGAGGTCCTCGGGGCAGAAGGCCGAGCCTGTGGCAACTAGCCAACAAGGGGCCGCGAGGCCAGGCAGGCTGAAAAGATCTGCAGTCCAGATTGAGACACCGACGCAGCGGTACGACGCGCCATCTTTATTGCAAGATATTATTTTTAGAGGCATATTAACGCCCATGCCTTCTTTTCAGGAAAAAGAGCGCTTGCCGGACTATACCCGAAGATGCTACCAATCGCGCCTCCACAAGCCAGGCTCCAAGGCCGGATTCAGAGGCGGGAACGAATACAAGGCGTGCGCCGGGTGCTCCTCCGACAGAGGATGCGGATAAACTGTATGCCACCCATTTCGAGGTGGAAAGTGCCATGAACCACAGGCGTCGCAGACTGTTCTTCGTGACGCTTGTTTCTCCCAAGAGGCATTGGATGCCTTCAACTCGGGAGACGCGCACCTCTGTGCCGCTCAAAATGGTCTAGCCAGAGCCATGGAGCAGTATGTAAAAGACATACGGGTGAGAAAATTTGATGATTATATATATCAGTAGCCCCTGAGACTTGAAACAGTTAGGATAACTGATTTAAGGATCATTTGTTATGCAGGTTCTTACAGAAAAGAACACTCAACTGTCCCAGGAGCTGGAAGAGTGCAAAGCCCAACTTCAGGCCGCACTGGCCGCAGCAGGGGAGCCCAAAGAGACCCCCTCTGGTAACATATCCTTGGAATGATAAGTATCATATTAGAATGCGGCGTATATGCAGATCTGACGATAAAATTGTAGATGACGTTGGAGTAAATCCGGATAAGCAACAGCTCATACGCCAGCTGAAGGCTGGTGAGAGCGTGCTTACGAAGGTGAGGCAGGAGAAGAATGATCTCCAAGATGCCAACACCAAGCTGGGCATAGAACTAAAAGATGTTCGTGCCCAACTGTCGGACTCTGTTAAGGAGAATCGGCGGCTTCGACGCGGCATATTTAGTAAGTGCTTGAACGAACATTGAAAAAGAGTTCGACGAAGAAGCTGGCTGACAGAGTTATGTCTGTAGGTATGCTAATAGGTCATCCTGCCGAGAAGATGCCTGGTTCAACAAGTGATCTTCTTCCCGAGCTCGCACAGTTGCACGAACGAGTTCGGCAGGTGATGCAAGGCGTTGCCCAGGCCTTGTGGCCGTCCGTCTCCATACCCGAAGGCCTTGGAGAGCTTGCAAAAAAGTTGAAGGGAGCACGGCGGCGCTTCCGATTATGGAAGATATCGGCCTGTCGTCAGGGCACCAGGGAAGCCTGGGCAATGGTGAAGACATGGTACACGAAGGCTGACCCGAACCACATGGCCAAAGTCGGACCTGTGGGGCCTGATGGCAAGGAGATACCTGTGAGTTTAGTGTACGGCCAAGTAGAATTGGCCGCAAAGTATTCCCAACAGGACTGTAGACTAGACAGCCTATTGGATGGCATTGAAGAGGAATTCAACCAGTCAAATTGACTATGTAATTTTAAAGTGACATGTATGATGCCTTCTAGCCGGATTGTAGATCGTTTGTCGTGGCGGACCTTTTCGCTTCAACCTCGGGACCCGACAGTCCAAAGTGTATCCGAATACCCTCGCGGTTATGTAAGAACCGGGGCATGCATGGAGACCAGGCGTAGGGGTCATTAGTGCTTTATAAGACAAGTGCCCAACTAGTTATGTTATATTACATGGGTAGTAAGAAACATCTTCCAGAGAGAATAGTTTCATTAAGGGTTCCTTTCCCTGGGTAGGCATGCCCTAAAGTGCATGTCCGGACTGCGACAAGAAGCACAGAAAAAACATCTGGGGGCAGATATGGATAATAAATAAAAGTCATCTTTTGTTCACCGACCGAATATTCTCTTAAGAACGCTAGCTTTCGGCTTCACCCAGTCTGAGGTACACGTCCGGCTGACCCGGCGGTAACAATCACAGAGGTGCTCCCCTTATGCCCTAGCCGAATTAACGGGAACGTAGGGCATAAATACAAGAGCCAGGCAACCCAGCTTGGCCAAAACTTAAGTCATATCGATGCATATAATGGTGAAAAAAGGTACATGCGGAAGTATAACACATGTGTTGGGCGTGAGGCCCAGGTAAATAATTTAAGCTTCTGTGAAAGAAGCCCCCAGGTATGAAGAGTGCGGCTAGCGCATCTGTGATGTATGAGTGAGGCACAAGGTGACCCTTGAAGGCCTAGAGAAATAAAAGAAAGAAAGGGAAACAAGACAGGTGATGCATATGCAGAAAATGGACAAAGGGAGGGGACTAACATAAAGTCCGGTGCTAGGCGTAGAATCTTTGGAGCCTTGCTGCGTTCCATGGGTTCGGCTCGAGTCGACTAGTCGATGCATCCCGTAGTCGGTACGCTTCACCGGTCAGAACTTGGTCGATAATGAAGGGACCTTCCCATTTGGGCTCGAGCTTGTTCTTTTTCTTATCTGACAGCCGTAGAACTAGTTCGTCGACGTTATAAGTTTTGGCCCGTACTTCTCTGCTTTGTTATCTGCGAGCCTGTTGCTGGTAAAATGCGGAACAGGCTTTGGCTACGTCGCGCTCTTCCTCCAAGGTGTCCAGACTGTCCTGCCGATCGAGCTCGGCTTCTCTTTCTTCGTACATGTGCACTCGAGGTGAGTCATGAATTATGTCACAGGGCAGGACTGCCTCTGCGCCGTACACCATAAAAACGGTGTATATCCGGTACTACGATTCGGCGTGGTCCGCAGCCCCCAGAGTACGGAGTCAAGCTCCTCTACCCCATGCGTGTCAGACTCCATTAAGGAGCGCAATAATCTGGGTTTAATGCCGCTCATTATAAGACCATTTGCTCGTTCGACTTGACCATTGGTTTGTGGGTGATAGACTGAAGCATAATCGAGCTTGATGCCCATTTTGTTACACCAGAGTTTTACCTCGTCGGCCGTGAAGTTCATGCCGTTATCAGTGATGATGTTGTGGGGGACGCCGTAACAGTGTACAACCCTGGATATGAAATCTATCACCGGTCCGGATTCGGCTGTTTTAACAGGTTTAGCCTCTATCCATTTGGTAAATTTATCCACCATGACCAGTAAGTATTTTTTCTTGTGGGTTCCCCCTTTAAGGGGTCCAACCATGTCAAGCCCCCAGACCGCAAAGGGCCATGTAATGGGGATTGTTTGGAGGGCGGTGGGTGGCATGTGGCTTTGATTTGCAAAGAGCTGGCAATCGGCGTAACGTTGGACCAAGTCCTGTGCATCTGCCCGGGCCGTTGGCCAATAAAATCCTGTACGGAAGGCCTTGCTTACAAGAGCCTGGGCTGCGGCGTGATGACCGCCGAGTCCAGCGTGAATTTCTGCCAAAAGGTTCCGCCCTTCCTCTTCGGAGACGCACCTTTGAAGGACTCCGGTAGCGCTTTTTTTGTACAATTCTCCCTCATGGACCCTGTAGGCCTTGGATCGCCACACTTGCAGCGTGCCTCATTTTGGTCCTCCGGAAGTTCCTGTCTAGTTAGGTAGGCCAGGAATGGTTCTATCCATGGGGAAATAATGGCCATTATTTCATGGGCTAATTGTGTTATTTCGGTGGCGGGGCCTCCGATTGTGTCAGAGAGTTCGGTATTGGGTATTTTGGCCGGGTCCGGACTGTTGTTATCGGTGTCCCCTTCCCATGCTACGGATGGCTTGAAGAGCCATTCCAGAAATATGTTGGGAGGGACCGCGTCGCGTTTTGCGCCGATGCGGGCGAGGATATCCGCCGCCTGATTGTTTTCCCGAGCCACATGGTGAAATTCGAGCCCCTCGAACCGAGCTGACATTTGTAGGACGGCATTGCGATAAGCTGCCATTTTTGGATCCTTGGCATCGAAGTCTCCATTTATTTGGGATATCGCAAGGTTCGAATCCCCACGCACCTCTAGGCATTGAATGCCCATAGATACTGCCATCCAGAGACCATGTAGAAGGGCCTCATATTCGGCCGCGTTGTTGTAGTCCGTATACATTATCTGTAGTATGTATTGGATGGTATCTCCTGTTGGGGACGTCAAAACGACACCAGCCACCAGACCATCCAACATTTTGGAGCCATCGAAGTGCATGATCCAGTTTGAATATGTGCCGTGCTCTTTAGGGAGTTCGGCTTCCGTCCACTCAGCGATGAAGTCAGCCAAAACTTGCGACTTGATAGCTCGCCGTGGCTTGTAAGTTATGTCGAACGGGAGGAGCTCAATGGCCCATTTGGCAATCCGGCCCGTCGCGTCGCGGTTGTTTATAATATCGTTAAGTGGTACTTCCGAGGCTACCGTTATCGAACACTCTTGAAAGTAGTGTCGCAGCTTCCAGGATGCCATAAATACCGCGTACGCTATCTTTTGATAATGCGGGTACCGTGATTTGCATGGAGTAAGGATAGTGGACACATAGTAAACCGGATTTTGAAGGGGGAATTTGTGTCCGTCCGCTTCTCGCTCGACGATGAGCACTGCGCTTACTACTTGATGAGTTGCTGCAATGTATAATAGCATTGGTTCGCCAATGTTTGGCACGGCCAGGACTGGGTTTGTTGCCAATATGGCTTTTATTTCGTTGAGTCCGGCCGAGGCGGCATCCATCCACTCGAAGTGTTCGGTGCGCCGGAGGAGGCGATAAAGGGGTAATGCCTTCTCTCCCAAGCGGGAGATAAAAGCGGCTTAGAGCCGCCATGCATCCAACCAATTTTTGTATTTGTTTGAGGTCTGTTGGGGTAGCCAACTGTGACAACGCTCGAATTTTAGCCGGATTAGCTTCAATACCTCTACTGGATACAATGAATCCCAGGAGCTTTCCGGCTGGTACGCCGAAAACACATTCTTCCGGATTGAGCTTGATGTCATATGTTCGGAGGTTGTCGAATGTGAGCCTCAAGTCGTCTACTAGAGTTTCGACATGCTTGGTTTTAACGACCACGTCGTCCACATATGCCTCCACTGTTTTGCCGATCTGGTTTGCCAGACATGTCTGAATCATGCGCTGATATGTTGCGCCAACGTTTTTGAGCCTGAAGGGCATTGTGTTGAAGCAGAATGGGCCGTATGGTGTGATGAATGCCGTTGCGGCTTGGTCTGGCTCCGCCATTTTAATTTGATGGTAGCCGGAGTATGCGTCGAGGAAACACAATGAATCGTGTCCTGCGGTAGCATCGATGATTTGATCGATGCGGGGGAGGGGGAAGGGATCCTTTGGACAGTCCTTGTTAAGGTCCTTAAAATCGACGCACAAGCGCCAGGATTTGTCCTTCTTTGGTACCATCACCAGGTTTGCTAGCCAGTCCAGATGTTTTATGTCTTTTATGAATCCGGCCTCCAATAGCTTGGCTAGTTCCTCTCCCATGGCTTGTCTCTTAGGCTCGGAGAAACGTCGAAGAGCCTGCTTGACTGGCTTGAATCCTTTTAGGATATTTAGGCTGTGCTCAGCCAGCCTGCGTGGGATTCCTGGCATGTCTGAAGGGTGCCAGGAAAAAATGTCCCAGTTCTCGCATAGGAACTCTCGCAGTGCGGCGTCGACATCAGGGTTTAATTGTGCCCCAATGGAAGCTGTTTTTGTAGGGTCCGTTGGATGGACTTGGAATTTGACTATTTCGTCCGCCGGTTTAAAGGAGGTGGACTTGGATCTTTTATCGAGTATCACATCGTCCCTGTTCACCGTGGAGTGCAGCGCAGTTAGTTCCTCGTCCGCTAGGGCTTCGGATAGTGCCTCGAGGGCCAGTGCGGCTGTCTTATTTTCAGCGCGGAGTGCTATGTCTAGATCACTAGCAAGAGTAATGATTCCGTTGGGCCCGGGCATTTTGAGCTTCATGTACCCGTAATGGGGTATGGCTTGGAAGATTGTAAATGCCTCCCGCCCTAGTAGAGCGTGGTATCCGCTGCTGAACGGGGCCACTTGGAATGTAATTTCTTCGGACCTGTAATTATCCTGCGTGTCGAATACCACATCTAGTGTGATTTTCCCAGCACAGCATGCTTCCCGACTGGGGATGATTCCTCTAAAGGTTGTTCTACTGTGCTTAATGCGGCTCCAGTCTATTTCCATCTTTTGAAGAGTTTCCTCATAAATGAGGTTTAATCCGCTACCGTCGTCCATGAGTACCTTGGTGAGTCGAAAGCCGTCCACGATTGGACTAAGGACTAGTGCGGCCGGTGCTCGGGCTGTTCGGAATTTGGGTTCGTCACTGGCATTGAAGGTAATAGCCATGTCACTCCAAGGATTTATTTCTGCTATGTGGCAGATTTCGGCCATGCTACGGAGTGTTCGCTTGCGTCTATTATTTGATGCGAAGGTCTCAAAGACCGTTAACACCGTATTGTTGTCCGCGGGATGGTGCTCTGTGGTTTTTGGGAGGAGTAGATCCTCACCACTTTTGGCCACCTGCCGGAGTATCCAACATGCTCTAAGGCTGTGCATTCGTATTGCATCCACTGTACTGTGAATTTTGCAGGGTCCGTTGAGCCATCCCTCCAGTACGGTTGCTTGCCCCGTAGAGGGCTTTTTCTTTTTGGTAGTTAACCCAGGTGTATTGTGATAATGCACCCTTTTATTTCGGACTGGGTTTGTATTCAGGGCCGGATTATCCCAAAATTTTATTTCGGTTTTCCAGGCGCTTTCCATCGCACAGTACTTTCGTATTATGGACACCTAGTCGGCAAAGCGTGTAATTTCGCGGTGACTTATGGCATTGAGGATTCCCTTGTCTGTGCAATTATTGCAAAAGAATGAAATTGCATCTTCCTCGCGGCAGTCCTTTATCCTGTTCATGACTAGGAGGAATCTGGCCCAGTAATGGTGTACTGTTTCTTCGGGCTCTTGCCTAATTTGGGATAGATCGCGTATGTGTTGGAAATATGCCCTAGAGGCAATAATAAAAGTGTTATTATTATATTTCTTTGTTCATGATAATAGTCTTTTATTCATGCTATAATTGTATTATCCGAAAATCGTAATACACGTGTGAATACATAGACCACAATATGTCCCTAGTGAGCCTCTAGTTGACTAGCTCGTTGTGATCAACAGATAGTCATGGTTTCCTGGCTATGGACATTGGATGTCGTTGATAACGGGATCACATCATTAGGAGAATGATGTGATGGACAAGACCGAATCCTAAGCCTAGCACAAAGATCGTGTAGTTCGTATGCTAAAGCTTTTCTAATGTCAAGTATCTTTTCCTTAGACCATGAGATTGTGCAACTCCCGGATACCGTAGGAATGCTTTGGGTGTACCAAACGTCACAACGTAACTGGGTGGCTATAAAGGTGCATTACAGGTATCTCCGAAAGTGTCTGTTGGGTTGGCACGAATCGAGACTGGGATTTGTCACTCCGTGTAAATGGAGAGGTATCTCTGGGCCCACTCGGTAGGACATCATCATAATGTGCACAATGTGATCAAGGAGTTGATCACGGGATGATGTGTTACGGAACGAGTAAAGAGACTTGCCGGTAACGAGATTGAACAAGGTATCGGTATACCGACGATCGAATCTCGGGCAAGTAAAATACCGCTAGACAAAGGGAATTGTATACGGGATCGATTGAGTCCTTGACATCGTGGTTCATCCGATGAGATCATCGTGGAACATGTGGGAGCCAACATGGGTATCCAGATCCCGCTGTTGGTTATTGACCGGAGAACATCTAGGTCATGTCTGCATGTCTCCCGAACCCGTAGGGTCTACACACTTAAGGTTCGATGACGCTAGGGTTATAAAGGAAGCTTGTATGTGGTTACCGAATGTTGTTCGGAGTCCCGGATGAGATCTCGGACGTCACGAGGAGTTTCGGAATGGTCCGGAGGTAAAGATTTATATATAGGAAGTCCTGTTTCGGCCATCGGGACAAGTTTCGGGGTCATCGGTATTGTACCGGGACCACCGGAAGGGTCCCGGGGGCCCACCGGGTGGGGCCACCTGCCCCGGGGGCCACATGGGCTGTAGGGGGTGCGCCTTGGCCTACATGGGCCAAGGGCACCAGCCCCAAGAGGCCCATGCGCCTAGGGAACCCTAGAGGGAAGAGTCCTCAAAGGGGAAGGCACCTCCGAGGTGCCTTGGGGAGGATGGACTCCTCCCCCCCTCTTGGCCGCACCCCTTCCTTGGAGGAAGGGGCAAGGCTGCGCCTCCCCCCTCTCCCTTGCCCCTATATATAGTGGAGGGGAGGGAGGGCAGCCATACCAGAAGCCCTGGCGCCTCCCTCCCTCCCGTGACACCTCCTCCTCTCCCGTAGGTGCTTGGCGAAGCCCTGCTGGACTACCACGCTCCTCCACCACCACCACGCCATTGTGCTGCTGCTGGACGGAGTCTTCCTCAACCTCTCCCTCTCTCCTTGCTGGATCAAGGCGTGGGAGACGTCACCGGGCTGTACGTGTGTTGAACGCGGAGGTGCCGTCCGTTCGACACTAGGATCATCGGTGATTTGAATCACGACGAGTACGACTCCATCAACCCCGTTCACTTGAACGCTTCCGCTTAGCAATCTACAACGGTATGTAGATGCACTCTCCTTCCCCTCGTTGCTGGTTTCTCCATAGATAGATCTTGGTGACACGTAGGAAATTTTTTGAATTTCTGCTACGTTCCCCAACAGTGGCATCATGAGCTAGGTCTATTGCGTAGATTCTTTGCACGAGTAGAACACAAAGTAGTTGTGGGCGTTGATTTTGTTCAATATGCTTACCGTTACTAGTCCAATCTTGTTTTGACGGTATTGTGGGATGAAGCGGCCCGGACCGACCTTACACGTACTCTTACGTGAGACAGGTTCCACCGATTGACATGCACTTGGTGCATAAGGTGGCTAGCAGGTGCCAGTCTCTCCCACTTTAGTCGGAACGGATTCGATGAAAAGGGTCCTTATGAAGGGTAAATAGCAATTGGCATATCATGTTGTGGTATTGCGTAGGTAAGAAACGTTCTTGCTAGAAACCCATAGCAGCCACATAAAACATGCAAACAACAATTAGAGGGTCTAACTTGTTTTTGCAGGGTATGCTATGTGATGTGATATGGCCAAGTAGAATGTGATGAATGATATGTGATGTATGAGATTGATCATGTTCTTGTAATAGGATTCCCGACTTGCATGTCGATGAGTATGACAACCGACAGTAGCCATAGGAGTTGTCTTTATTTATTGTATGACCTGCGTGTCATTGAACAACGCCATGTAATTACTTTACTTTATTGCTAACCGGTAGCCATAGTAGTAGAAGTAATAGTTGGCGAGACAACTTCATGAAGACACGATGATGGAGATCATGATGATGGAGATCATGGTGTCATGCCGGTGACGATGATGATCATGGAGCCCCGAAGATGGAGATCAAAAGGAGCAAAATGATATTGGCCATATCATGTCACTATTTGATTGCATGTGATGTTTATCATGTTTATGCATCTTGTTTACTTAGGACGACGGTAGTAAATAAGATGATCCCTTACAAAATTTCAAGAAGTGTTCTCCCCTAACTGTGCACCGTTGCTACAGTTCGTCGCTTCTAAGGACCACGTGATGATCGGGTGTGATGGATTCTTACGTTCACATACAACGGGTGTAAGACAGTTTTACACAGCGAAAACACTTAGGGTTAACTTGACGAGCCTAGCATGTACAGACATGGCCTCGGAACACGGAGACCGAAAGGTCGAGCATGAGTCGTATAGTAGATACGATCAACATGAAGATGTTCACCGATGATGACTAGTCCGTCTCACGTGATGATCGGACACGGCCTAGTTGACTCGGATCATGTTATCACTTAGATGACCAGAGGGATGTATATCTGAGTGGGAGTTCATAAGATGAACTAAATTATCTTGAACATAGTCAAAAGACCTTTTGCAAATTATGTCGTAGCTCGTGCTTTAGTTCTACTGTTTTAGATATGTTCCTAGAGAAAATATAGTTGAAAGTTGACAGTAGCGATTATGCGGACAGTAGAAAGCTTATGTCCTTAATGCACCGCTCAGGGTGCTGAACCCCAAACGTCGTTTGTGGATGTTGCGAACATCGGACATACACGTTTTGATAACTATGTAATAGTTCAGTTAAACGGTTTAGAGTTGAGGCACCAAAGATGTTTTTTGAAACATCGCGGAACATATGAGATGTTTCGAGGGCTGAAATTGGGATTTCAGGCTCGTGCCCACGTCAAGAGGTATAAGACCTCCGACGATTTTCTTAGCCTGCAAACTGAGGGAGAAAAGCTCAATCGTTGAGCTTGTGCTCAGATTGTCTGAGTGCAACAATCACTTGAATCGAGTGGGAGTTGATCTTCCAGATGAGATAGTGATGTTTCTCCAAAGTCATTGCCACCAAGCTGCTAGAGCTTTGTGATGAACTATAACATATCAGGGATAGATATGATGATCCTTGAGGTATTCACGATGTTTGACACCGCGAAAGTAGAAATCAAGAAGGAGCATCAATTGTTGATGGTTGGTGAAACCACTAGTTTCAAGAAGGGCAAGGGCAAGAAGGGATACTTCATGAAACGGCAAATCAGCTGCTACTCCAGTGAAGAAACCCAAGGTTGAACCCAAACCCGAGACTAAGTGCTTCTGTGATAAGGGGAATAGTCACTAGAGCGGAATTACCCTAGATACTTGGTAGATGAGAGGGCTGGCAAGGTCGATAGAAGTATATTGGATATACATTATGTTAATGTGTACTTTACTAGTACTCCTAGTAGCACCAGGGTATTAGATACCGGTTCGGTTGCTAAGTGTTAGTAACTCGAAATAAAAGCTACGGAATAAACGTAGACTAGCTAAAGGTGAGCTGACGATATGTGTTGGAAGTGTTTCCAATGTTGATATGATCAAGCATCGCATGCTCCCTCTACCATCGAGATTGGTGTTTGCGTTGAGCATAGACATGATTGGATTATGTCTATCGCAATACGGTTATTCATTTAAGGAGAATAATGGTTACTCTGTTTACTTGAATAATACCTTCGATGGTCTTACACCTGAAATGAATGGTTTTTTTGAATCTCGATCGTAGTGATACACATGTTCATGCCAAAAGATAGTAATGATAGTACCACCTACTTATGGCACTGCCACTTAAGTCATATCGGTATAAAACGCATGAAGAAGCTCCATGTTGATGGATCTTTGGGCTCACTCGTTTTTGAAAGGTTTGAGACATGCGAACCATGTCTATTGGTGTATATGCATGAAGAAACTCCATGCAAATGGACCGTTTGGACTCACTTGATTTTGAATCACTTGAGATATGCAAATCATACCACATGGGCAAGATGACTGAAAAGCCTCGTTTTCAGTAAGATGGAACAAGATAGCAACTTGTTGGAAGTAACACATTTTGATGTGTGCTGTCCAATGAGTGCTGAGGCATGCAGTGAATATCGTTATGTTCTTACTTCACAGATGATTCGAGTAGATGTTGAGAATATTTACTTGATGAAACACAAGTCTAAATTATTGAATGGTTCAAGTAATTTCAGAGTGAAGTAGAAGATCATTGTGACAAGAGGATAAAATGTCTATGATATGATCATAGAGATGAATATCTGAGTTACGAGTTTTGGCACACAATTAAGACATTGTGGAAATTGTTTCACAATTAATACCGCCTGGAACACCATAGTGTGATGGTGTGTCCGAACATCATAGTTTCACCCTATTGGATATGGTGGGTACCATGATGTCTCTTATCGAATTACCACTGTCATTCATGGGTTAGGCATTAGAGACAACCGCACTCACTTTAATAGGGTACCACATAATTCCGTTGAGAAGACAACGTTTGAATTATGGTTTGGAGAAACCTAAGTTGTCGTTTCTTAAAAGTTTGGGGCTGCGACGCTTATGTGAAAAAGTTTCAGGTTGATAAGCTCGAACCCAAAGCGGATAAAATGCATCTTCAAAGGACACCCAAAATAGTTGGGTATACCTCCTAATTCAAATCCTAAAGCAATAGGGATTGTTTCTTGAATCGGGTCCTTTCTCGAGGAAAAGTTTGTCTCGAAAAGTTGAGTGGGAGGATGGTGGAGACTTGATGAGGTTATTGAACCGTCACTTCAACTAGTATGTAGCAGGGCACAGGAAGTTGTTCCTATGGCACCTACACCAATTGAAGTAGAAGCTTATGATAGTGATCATGAAACTTCGGATCAAGTCACTACCGCACCTCGTAGGGTGACAAGGATACGTACTACTTCAGAGTGGTACAGTAATCCTGTCTTGAAGGTCATGTTGCTAGACAACAATGAACCTACGAGCTATGGAGAAGCGATGGTGGGCCCAAATTCCGACAAATGGTGAAGAAACCATAAAATCCGAGAGAGGATCCATGTATGAAAACAAAGTGTAGACTTTGGAAGAACTACTTGATGGTCGTAAGGTTGTTGAGTACATATGGATTTTAAAAGGAAGACGAACAATGATGGTAAGTATCACCATTAAGAAAGCTCGACTTGTCGTTAAGATGTTTTCCGACAAGTTCAAGGAGTTGACTACGGTGAGACTTTCTCACTCGTAGCGATGCTAAGATTCTGTTGGAATTATATTAGCGATTACTGCATTATTTATGAAATCTTGCAGATAGGATATCAAAACATTGTTTCATCGATGATTTTCTTGAGGAAAGGTTGTATGTGATACAACCGGAAGGTTTTGTCAATCCTGAAAGATGCTAATAAGTATGAAAAGCTCTAGTAATCCTTCTAAGGACTGGAGTAAGCATCTCGGAGTTGGAATGTATGCTTTGATAAGATGATCAAAGTTTTGGGTGTATACAAAGTTTGTGAGAAACTTGTATTTCCAAAGAAGTGAGTGGGAGCACTATAGAATTTCTGATGAGTATATGTTGTTGGCATATTGTTGATCAGAAATGACGTAGAATTTCTAGAAAGCATATAGGGTTATTTGAATGATGTTTTTCAATAGAAAACCTGGATTAAGCTACTTGAACATTGAGCATCAAGATCTATAAGGATAGATCAAAATGCTTAATAATACTTTCAAATGAGCACATACCTTGACATGATCTTGAAGGTGTTCAAGATGGATCAGTCAAAGAAGAAGTTCTTGCCTGAGTTATAAGGTATGAAGTTAAGACTTAAAGCTCGACCACGGCAGAATAGAGAGAAAGGACGAAGGTCGTCCCCTATGCTTAAGACATAGGCTCTACAGTATGCTATGCTGTGTACCGCACCTGAAATGTGCCTTGCCATGAGTCAGTCAAGGGGTACAAGAGTGATCCATGAATGGATCACAGGACAGCGGTCAAAGTTATCCTTACTAACTAGTGGACTAAGGAATTTTCTCGATTATGGAGGTGATAAAGAGTTCGACGTAAAGAGTTACGTCGGTGCAAGCTTAACACCTATCCGGATAGCTCTAAGTAGAGATACCGGATACGTATAATGGGGCAACAATTTAGAATAGCTCCAAGTGGAATAGTTATTTGGAATGGCTCCAAATAGAACGTGGTAGCTACATCTAGGAGATGACATAGAGATTTGTAAAGCACACACGGATCTGAAAGGTTCAGACCCGTTGACTAAAAACCTCTCTCACAAGCAACATGATCAAACCCAAGACTCTTTGGATGTTGGTCACATGGTGATGTGACCTGTCAGTGTTAATCACATGGTGATGTGAACTAGATTATTGACTCTAGTGCAAGTGGGAGACTATTGGAAATATGCCCTAGAGGCAATAATAAAAGTGTTATTATTATATTTCTTTGTTCATGATAATAGTCTTTTATTCATGCTATAACTGTATTATCCGGAAATCGTAATACACGTGTGAATACATAGACCACAATATGTCCCTAGTGAGCCTCTAGTTGACTAGCTCGTTGTGATCAACAGATAGTCATGGTTTCCTGGCTATGGACATTGGATGTCGTTGATAACGGGATCACATCATTAGGAGAATGATGTGATGGACAAGACCCAATCCTAAGCCTAGCACAAAGATCGTGTAGTTCGTATGCTAAAGCTTTTCTAATGTCAAGTATCTTTTCCTTAGACCATGAGACTGTGCAACTCCCGGATACCGTAGGAATGCTTTGGGTGTACCAAATGTCACAACGTAACTGGGTGGCTATAAAGGTGCATTACAGGTATCTCCGAAAGTGTCTGTTGGGTTGGCACGAATCGAGACTGGGATTTGTCACTCCGTGTAAACGGAGAGGTATCTCTGGGCCCACTCGGTAGGACATCATCATAATGTGCACAATGTGATCAAGGAGTTGATCACGGGATGATGTGTTATGGAACGAGTAAAGAGACTTGCCGGTAACGAGATTGAACAAGGTATCGGTATACCGACGATCGAATCTTGGGCAAGTAAAATACCGCTAGACAAAGGGAATTGTATACGGGATCGATTGAGTCCTTGACATCGTGGTTCATCCGATGAGATCATCATGGAACATGTGGGAGCCAACATGGGTATCCAGATCCCGTTGTTGGTTATTGACCGGAGAACGTCTCGGTCATGTCTGCATGTCTCCCGAACCCGTAGGGTCTACACACTTAAGGTTCGATGACGCTAGGGTTATAAAGGAAGCTTGTATGTGGTTACCGAATGTTGTTCGGAGTCCCAGATGAGATCTCGGACGTCACGAGGAGTTTCGGAATGGTCAGGAGGTAAAGATTTATATATAGGAAGTCATGTTTCGGCCATCGGGACAAGTTTCGGGGTCATCGGTATTGTACCGGGACCACCGGAAGGGTCCTGGGGGCCCACCGGGTGGGGCCACCTGCCCCGGGGGCCACATGGGCTGTAGGGGGTGCGCCTTGGCCTACATGGGCCAAGGGCACCAGCCCCAAGAGGCCCATGCGCCTAGGGAACCCTAGAGGGAAGAGTCCTCAAAGGGGAAGGCACCTCCGAGGTGCCTTGGGGAGGATGGACTCCTCCCCCCCTCTTGACCGCACCCCTTCCTTGGAGGAAGGGGCAAGGCTGCGCCTCCCCCCTCTCCCTTGCCCCTATATATAGTGAAGGGGAGGGAGGGCAGCCATACCAGAAGCCCTGGCGCCTCCCTCCCTCCCGTGACACCTCCTCCTCTCCCGTAGGTGCTTGGCGAAGCCCTGCTGGACTACCACGCTCCTCCACCACCACCACGCCGTTGTGCTGCTGCTGGACGGAGTCTTTCTCAACCTCTCCCTCTCTCCTTGCTGGATCAAGGCATGGGAGACGTCACCGGGCTGTACGTGTGTTGAACGCGGAGGTGCCATCCGTTCGGCACTAGGATCATCGGTGATTTGAATCACGACGAGTACGACTCCATCAACCCCGTTCACTTGAACGCTTCCGCTTAGCGATCTACAAGGGTATGTAGATGCACTCTCCTTCCCCTCGTTGCTGGTTTCTCCATAGATAGATCTTGGTGACACGTAGGAAAATTTTTGAATTTCTGCTACGTTCCCCAACAGTATGTGTGGGTGGGTGGGTGGAATTGAATCTGAATCCTCACCCGATCTGAGACTTAGGGGCCAAGGAGTTTCCGAACATGAAAGTTCGGATTCTTGGATGTTTTCTGATAAATCTAGCCCGTTGCCTGATTCTAGGTTCAGGCCTTGAGCGACGTCCTCCCCTCCGCGGGTATCCGCTTGGAGGGATCGGGAATCCGGACATAGCTAGTCCTTAATATAGATGAAGGGTTGCCGCATTGTTCCTCCACCACTACAACGTGATGGGTGACCTGGGGAGAGTTAATCTCTCTCAGATCGGGTTTAGGCCCAATCTGATCGTAGTCTGTAGCGACTCCCAAGGCGGCGATGCGATCCAAGAGCTCGTTCAGGGAAGAGAGCTCCATTGGATCTAACTGCTCGGCGAGTTCCGAGTTGATGTGAAGATTGCTTTCGATGACCCGAGAAGTCACCGTCGGCGCAGCGGCCGAACAGGCGGGCGTAAGAAAACCACCTCGCCGGAGAGTTTGGCCGATAACCAAAGCTCCCTCAGCGATAGTGCTGTCTTTAAAGATGAGATGAGACATCCTTCCTGGTGGCGACGGCATAGCGGAACTCTCAATGAAAGCACCAATGTCGGTGTCAAAACCGGCGGATCTCGGGTAGGGGGTCCCGAACTTTGCGTCTAGGCCGGATGGTAACAGGAGGCAGGGGACACGATGGTTTACCCAGGTTCGGGCCCTCTTGATGGAGGTAAAACCCTATGTCCTGCTTGATTAATATTGATGATATGGGTGTTACAAGAGTAGATCTACCACGAGATCAGAGAGGCTAAACCCTAGAAGCTAGCCTATGGTATGATTGTATGTTATGGTTGTTGTCCTACGGACTAAAACCCTTCGGTTTATATAGACACCAGAGAGGGTTAGGGTTACACAGGGTTGGTTACAAAGGAGGAGATATTCATATCCGTATTGCCTAGCTTGCCTTCCACGCCAAGTAGAGTCCTATTCGGACATGAGACGAAGTCTTCAATCTTGTATCTTCATAGTCTAACAGTCCGGCCAATGGAGATAGTCCGGCTGTCCGGAGACCCCCTAATCCAGGACTCCCTCAGTGCACCCCTGCCCCTGTATATAAAGGAGCAAGGGGGGTGTGGCTGGCCAAGGGAGAGGGCGCGCCAGGAGGAGTCCTACTCCCAGTGCGAGTAGGACTCCCCCCCTTTCCTAGTTGGATTAGGACTTTGAGGGGGAAGGAGTGGAGGAGAAGGAAGGAAGGGGGGGGGGCGCTGCCCCCCTCTCCTTGTCCTATTTGGACTAGGAGGGAGGGGCGCGCGGCCAGCCCTTGCCTCCTCTCCTCTCTTCCACCTAGGCCCACTAAGGCCCATATGATTCCCGGGGGGTTCCGGTAACCTCCCGGTACTCCGGTAAAATCCTGATTTTACCCGGAACACTTCCAATATCCAAACATAGGCTTCCAATATATCAATCTTCATGTCTCGACCATTTCGAGACTCCTCGTCATGTCCGTGATCACATCCGGGACTCCGAACAACCTTCGGTACATCAAAACACATAAACTCATAATAAAACTATCATCGTAACGTTAAGCGTGCAGACCCTACGGGTTCGAGAACTATGTAGACATTACTGAGACACGTCTCCGGTCAATAACCAATAGCGGAACCTGGATGCTCATATTGGCTCTTACATATTCTACGAAGATCTTTATCGGTCAGACCGCATAACAACATACGTTGTTCCCTTTGTCATCGGTATGTTACTTGCCCGAGATTCGATCATCGGTATCTCAATACCTAGTTCAATCTCGTTACCGGTCAAGTCTCTTTACTCGTTCCATAATACATCATCCCGCAACTAACTCATTAGTTGCAATGCTTGCAAGGCTTAAGTGATGTGCATTACCGAGAGGGCCTAGAGATACCTCTTCTACAATCGAAGTGACAAATCCTAATCTCGAAATACGCCAACCCAAGAAGTACCTTGGAGACACCTGTAGAGCACCTTTATAATCACCCAGTTACGTTGTGATGTTTGGTAGCACACAAAGTGTTCCTCCGGTAAACGGGAGTTGCATAATCTCATAGTCATAGGAACATGTATAAGTCATGAAGAAAGCAATAACAACATACTAGATGATCGTGTGCTAAGCTAACAGAATGGGTCATGTCAATCACATCATTCTCCTAATGATGTGATCCCGTTAATCAAATGACAACTCATGTCTATGGTTAGGAAACTTAACCATCTTTGATCAACGAGCTAGTCAAGTAGAGGCATACTAGTGACACTCTGTTTGTCTATGTATTCACACATGTATTATGTTTCCGGTTAATACAATTCTAGCATGAATAATAAACATTTATCATGATATAAGGAAATAAATAATAACTTTATTATTGCCTCTAGGGCATATTTCCTTCAGTCTCCCACTTGCACTAGAGTCAATAATCTAGATTACACAGTAATGATTCTAACACCCATGGAGCCTTGGTGCTGATCATGTTTTGCTCGTGGAAGAGGCTTAGTCAACGGGTCTGCAACATTCAGATCCGTATGTATCTTGCAAATTTCTATGTCTCCCACCTGGACTAAATACCGGATGGAATTGAAGCGTCTCTTGATGTGTTTGGTTCTCTTGTGAAATCTGGATTCCTTCGCCAAGGCAATTACACCAGTATTGTCACAAAAGATTTTCATTGGACCCGATGCACTAGGTATGACACCTAAATCAGATATGAACTCCTTCATCCAGACTCCTTCATTTCCTGTTTCTGAAGCAGCTGTGTACTCCGCTTCACATGTAGATCCTGCCACAACGCTTTGTTTAGAACTTGTAAGTGCATCTAGTGCCACCCCTAGTTAGTTTTGGATTATTGACGACAAACCTGGTTGAGGGACTAATGTGTTTGTGAGAATTACAGGATAACACAGGTAGAAGTCCCTAATTGATTCGGTTTTCCTACCAGAGATGACCCCTAAAAATGAATGAAGACATTGAAGTCAAAGGTGGTATGTGAAGACATTCACATTGAAGACTATGACAAGAGAAGACATTGCGTGAAGACTATGGAGCGCGAAGACTTAGTTGTTTCGTCATTCTTTTTCTTCTTTGTTGAGTCATAGGAACCACCGTACTGTTAAGTGGGGTCCAAGTGAACCAATCAGAATGACTGAAGTGATGCTTAACCAAAATCCTATGTCTTCGAGCGAAGACAATGAGAGCAAATCTTATCCAGAGCTGGATAAGTCAGCTTTGCTTGTAGCCCAAGTAAAGTTGCCGTGTGTGTTTGAAATCTGACCGTTGGAACACGTGTCAGTTCCTTAGTGACCCAGGGTCATTTTGGACAAATCAAGTCGGGTTGCCTAGTGGCTATAAATAGCCCACCCCCTGCAACCATAAACTGTTGGCTGCTCAGAGTTAGTGTACGGCTTTTGTCGTTTGAGAGCAACCCACCTCGAAGCCTTTGAGAGAGAATTCCTTGCGAGGACAAAGCCCTAAACACCCAGAGCCAAAGAGTGTTAGGCATCACTTAAGTCTTCCTGTCTGTGTGAGCTGAAGACTTATTACACTTGAGGACTGTGAATCCTCCAGCCGGTTAGGCGTCGTGTTTTGAGCATCCAAGAGTCATTGTGGATCGCCGGTGAAAGAAGTCTGTGAAGGTTTGGAAGTCTACCTTGAAGACTTACCAGAGTGATTGGGCGAGGACTGGGTGTCCTTAGCTCAAGGGGAATAAGGTGAAGACACGGTCTTCTGAGTTGAATCTCAGCCTCCCTAACCAGACGTACAGTTGTCACAGCAACTGGAACTGGTCCAAAAATCATTGTCTTCAACGAGCCACTGGTTCCATCCTTCTCATCTGTTTATGTGCTGATTGGTCCTTATGAAGTCATTGCCTGTTTGCATTAGTTATTTGTCTTCATTGTGTGACTGCTTGTTCTGATTGACTTCATACTATCTTCCATCCTGATCTATACTACCTAGCTGCTATTAGTCTTTATGCTTTCATTTCATTGAATACTTGACTATGGCTAGCTTAGTGTAGTCTACCTTCCGCTGCATGGTAACATGTTTATTTCTATCGTTTGTCTTCAAAACTTCCATGTTTTGAATACTTTCATAAAAATCGCCTATTCACCCCCCTCTAGTCGATCACTAGCACTTTCAATTGGTATCAGAGCAAGGTACTCCCTTGTTCTATATGATTCGGTTTAACCACCTGGAGTTTTAGCTATGTCGTCTGTAGGGATAATCAAAGTCTCTGCTACGTGACCAGTCTTCGATGGAACTGAATATCCCTACTGGAAGAATAAGATGCACATACATCTTGAATCCATTGATGTCGATCTCTGGTATGTCGTCAAGAATGGCGTCCCCAAGGCTGGTGAAGGTGTCACCGCTACTGATGTTAAGAAGTTCGTTCAACTGGACTCCACTGCCAAGAACATCATTTGTGGTCATCTGACCAAAGGGCAGTATGGCTGAGTGAGTGCACTGGAAACATCTAAGCTAGTTTGGGACTGGCTCTCCAAGGTCAACGAAGGCGTCTCGACCCAGAGAGATCAAAGAATCAGTGTCCTTCACAACCTCTTCAACCACTTCAAGAGAAACGACAATGAGAATGTTCAGCTCACGTTTGATCGACTCACTGATATCACGAATGAGCTTCAAGCCCTCGGTGCTACTCAAATCACCAAGCATGAAGTCGTCAAGACACTCCTGAGATCACTTGACAGCTCATTTGACACCCTAGCCCCGATGATTCAAGAACGCCCTGACTTCAAGACACTCGATCCGTCTGACATACTTCAAAGGATCAACACACATGAGTTTCAGCTTTCTAAGAAAAGAAACATCTACGGTCCCATGTATGGGCAAACTCGTGCTTTGAAGGCAAACGCTATTTCCTCATCTGAAGAAGAATCTGATTGCAGTTTGGATGATCCTAAAGACATTGGAAAGGAGCTTGCTATGCTTGTGAAGAAGTTTCAGAAATTCACCAAGAAGAAAGGCTACAGAAATTCCTCACGATCCAGCTCAAGGAATGATGAAGCTTCTGCTCATGACTACAAGAAGAGAACATGTCACAAGTGCAAGAAACCTGGTCACTACATCTCTGAGTGTCCGTAGGGGGACAATGAGAACAACAAGAAGAAGAAGAGCAAGGAATATGATTCTGACGACAAGAAGAAGAAGAAATACTCAAAGTATTCTTCCAAGTCTTCCTCAAAGTCTTCATCACACAAGAAGAGCTCATATGGCAAGGCTCATGCGTTTGTCGGCAAGGAAATGGATTCAGAGGAGGAGTCCACTTCTGAGGAGGCGGAGGTGGAGTCTGAGGAGGAGTCCGATTCTGGCGTTGCAAGTCTGGCTACAGCATACATTGCCAAGTCCATCTTCAACACTGAAGATAATGACTTCATCACCGACGCCGATGCAAATGAGAAGGATAACTCCGCTCCCACCTACTGCTTCATGGCACGCGGTGCCAAGGTAAACACACGCACTACTCACTATCAAACATCCAGTGAAGATGACTCTGATTGTGGTTCCAAACCCAGCTACAAAACACTTGCTAAAATTGCAACTGAACAACAGAAAGCTATGGAACATATTCAAAAACTGTTAGACAAAAGTGATGATCTATTAGATGCTGAAATGACTCGATCTCAGTCCTTAATTGAAGACATAAAAAATCTTCATGTTAAGTATGAGGAACTTGAAAGTCGTCATGAAACGCTGTCAACAACTCATGAAAAGCTTGCCTATGACTATCTTCAAAGGAAGCAAGATCTTGAGAAATTGAGAGCGGCTCATGAAGATCTTCAAAAGGAAAATGAGTCACTTTGCGCCAAACAGATCAGATCCGCTCAGGAAGGATTTGAACCACCATATCTTAAATGCATTGAGTGTGACAACGCTACTTTTGTTGCTAGATGTTCTACTGCTGCTACTATTGCAATATCTTCAACTGTTGATGTGGTAACTAACCCCTCTGCTGAGGATACCACTGCTATTGCTGATGAAAATGCTAGGTTGAAGACACTGCTTGAAACAAGGATGTACAAAAGTCTCAATGGGCATGAGACACTATGTGATGTTCTCAAAAGGCAGATCCTGAACCGAAACCCTAGGAAAGAGGGTGTTGGGTTCGAAAGGAAAGTGAATGCTGATGGCTCTTACTGGAAACCTGAGCAGTACCCCAAAACCACATGGGTTGCTGCAAAGGAACCTTCAGTGGATCCATCCACCCTATCTGGCTTCACTTGTGCTAATCCCATTGTTATTGATGAATCCTTTGATGCAAACTATAAACTATTTAAGAATCATAATGGTGAAGTGTTTGACAGGTATATTGGTACTAACTACAGGAATGGGCCACTTATGAAGAAATTTTGGGTGCCGAAAAAGTGTTTGGAGAATCTTCCTATGAATGTCGTCATGACGCCACAAGTGAAGAAGACAAACCCTAGACCACAGGCTTCATATGGTCCAAAGGCTTCATACAGACAAATGACTCACCTGAGTTGCACTAACGCAAATGTTTTACAGGGAAACCATACTCAGGCCTATGAATATGAGTGCGTTTCATCAAACCGCCATTTCATAAGACCAAGAACTACTCTGCTTATTCTTATGAGTACTATTGTCCACCTGCAAGACTATTTGCTAGGGCTCCAAAGCCAAAGTTCTCAGATGCTGTATTAGACTCATTGCTTTGAAGCCACCCTTGAAGATGTGGGTGGCTAAGAAAGCTTAACTCTCTTTTGCAGGGAAAGGTCTCCAGCCGAAAATCAAATGCGTCTAAAGCTATTGCTGGGGACCTTAAACATCTTGTAGGGCACAAGATCAAATGCCCAAATGGTCTTATTATGTATTTTGTTCTTGAGTCGCTTGCTACTTGCTCTATCAGTCCTAACCTCGATTTAAGCTTTCATAATCCACTTGCTCGTGAAATGTTTATGCTTCACAATTCTCTTCGTGAAGCCTATCCCTCTAACTGCACTATAGGGTATGACACCAGCTGCTTCAAAATGGATTATTGATAGTGGGTGTAATAATCACATGACTGGCAAGCGAAGTCTTCGCATGGACTCAACCTTACGTCCATCTGACAAGAGTCACATCACATTTGCTGATACTGGTAAAAGCAAGGTATTGGGTCTAGGTAGAGTTGCAATCTCAAGGGATCAACACATGGATAGAGTGATGCTTGTTGAATCCCTTGGTTTCAACTTAATGTCTGTCTCAATGCTTTGCGATTTAAACATGATTGTGATATTTGGAAAATATCATTGCCTTGTTCTAATGGAATCTGACAAGTCTCTAGTCTTTGAAGGGTATCAGAAAGATGATTTGTACGTGGTAGATTTCTCAGCAGGACCACAGCTTGCCGTATGTCTTCTTGCAAAAGTTTCAGAATGCTGGCTCTGGCATCATAGGCTAGGGCATGCTGGCATGAGGAACTTGCACACTCTTGCAAAGAAGAAGCATGTCATAGGCATCGAGGGCGTCAAGTTCAAGAAGGATCACCTATGTGGTGCCTGTGAAGCTGGAAAGATGACGAGGGCCAAGCATCCCTCAAAGACAATCATGACAATGACTCAACCCTTCGAACTGCTACACATGGATCTCTTCGGTCCCACTCACTACTCAACTCTTACTACTACTACTTGTCTCTATGGCTTCGTCATTGTTGATGATTATTCAAGATATACATGGGTGCATATAATCCTGTACAAGACTGAAGTGCAGGATGTCTTCAGACGCTTCGCCAATCGAGCCATGAACAACTATGGCGTCAAGATCAAGCACATCAGAAGTGACAATGGCACTGAATTCAAGAACATCGGCCTCGACACTTATCTTGATACTTTGGGCATCACTCATGAATTCTCAGCTCCATACACGCCGCAGCAGAATGGCGTCGTGGAACGCAAGACCAGAACAATTATTGAGATGGCCCGGACGATGCTCGTCGAATACAAGACTCCAAGAAAGTTCTGGCCTGAAGCCATTGATACTTCATGCCATATCATCAGCCGTGTTTATCTTCACAAGCTTCTGAACAAAACATCCTATGAGCTCCTCACTGGTAAGAAGCCAAGTGTCAGTTACTTCAGAATCTTCGGTGCTAGGTGTTGGATCAAGGATCCACATCACACTTCAAAATTTGCACCGAAAGCACATGAAGGTTTTATGCTTGGATACAGAAAGGATTCGCACTCCTACAGAGTCTTCAACCTCTTTCACTATAAAGTGGTTGAAACTGTGGATGTGCGGTTTGATGAGACTAACGTCTCGCAAAGAGAGCACCTGCCAAATTTGCTAGATGAAGTTCCATCAAGTGAAACCATCAAGCTTATGGGAACTGGAGAAATCATACTGTCTGAAGCTCATCCCGAAGAGGAAATCATCATCTCTGCACCGGATCAACCTGAAGACAATGCTCAGCCTGAAGACAATCCTTCTAACGATGACAGTGATCAGCAAGAGCAAAATCTTCGTCCTGTTCATCCTCGTGTTGCAAATGAAGTACAGATTGAGAGAATAATTGACAGCATCAATGCACCTGGTCCACTCATTCGCTCAAGGGCAACACAACTAGCAAATTTTTGTGGACACTTCACATTTGTCTCAATATCTGAACCCAAGAAAGTTGATGAAGCCTTTATGGAACCTGAATGGATTCAAGCTATGCAAGAAGAGCTTCAACAATTTGAGTTGAATAATGTATGGGAACTGGTCAAGCGTCCTGATCCTCGTAAGCACAATATTATAGGCACTAAATGGATATATCGCAACAAGCAAGATGAGCATGGTCAAGTTGTCAGAAACAAAGCTCGTCTCATTGCTCAAGGATACACTCAAGTTGAAGGAAATAACTTTGATGAAACATTTGCTCCTGTGGCTAGGCTTGAAGCTATACGCATACTGCTGGCCTATGCAAATCATCATAACATTCTTCTGTATCAAATGGATGTGAAGAGCTTTTCTCAATGGCAAGATTGAAGAAGAAGTGTATGTTGCACAACCGCCTGGCTTTGAAGATCCAAAACATCCTGACATGGTTTACAAGCTCAACAAGGCACTGTATGGCCTTAAACAAGCCCCTCGAGCTTGGTATGACACACTCAAAGACTTCCTGAAGAGCAAAGGCTTCAAACTTGGTTCCCTGGATCCCACTCTCTTCACGAAGACATATGATGGTGAACTGTTTGTGTGCCAAATATATGTGGATGATATTATCTTCGACTGCACCAACCAGAAATACAGTGATGAGTTTGGGTATATGATGCAAGAGCAATATCAGATGTCCATGATGGGTGAGCTAAAGTTCTTCCTTGGTCTTCAAATACGACAGCAACACAACGGCATCTTCATATCTCAAGAGAAATACCTCAAAGATTGCCTGAAGATGTTTGGATGGAATGCAAGACTGCAAAGGTTACACGACACCAATGCCAGCTAAACACCATCTGGGTCCCGACGACAATGGTAAAGAGTTCGATCAAAAGGTATACCACTCCATGATTGGTTCTTTGCTTTATTTATGTGCATCTAGGCCAGATATCATGCTTAGTGTTTGCATGTGTGCCCGATTCCAAGCGGCACCAAAGGAATCACATCACTTAGCTGTGAAGCAAATTCTTCAATATTTGGCTCACACCCCAACATTAGGATTATGGTATCCAAAGGGCTCAGAGTTTGATCTAGTTGGATTCTCGGATGCTGATTATGCTGGTGACAAGGTGGATCGCAAGTCTACATCAGGCACATGTCACTTTCTGGGACGATCACTTGTATGTTGGCCTTCAAAGAAGCAGAACCGTGTATCTCTCTCCACTGCTGAATCTGAATACATTGCTGCTGGATCTTACTGCACTCAGCTTCTATGGATGAAGCAAACACTCAAGGACTATGACATTCATCTGAAGCAAGTGCCACTCTACTGCGACAACGAGAGCGCCATCAAGATTGCTAACAACCCAGTTCAACACTCGAAGACAAAGCACATTGAAATTCGTCATCACTTTCTCAGAGATCATGTCATGAAGGAAGATATTGATATCATAGACATCAACACTGAAGAGCAACTGGCAGATATCTTCACAAAGCCCTTGGATGAGAAGAGATTTTGCAAGTTACAGTGTGAGCTAAATATCTTGGAATCCTCAAATGTCCTGTGATCAGGCACACATCCTAACACTTATGCATGTTGATGATTTAGATGTGCAACACACGAAGTAACGTATGTCTTCAATCAATGAAGACTTGCATTCTAAGTGTGAATACATTAATGTGTAATTTGACTTCAGAGCGCCACGATAATTGTGTGCCATGTCTGGGTCTAATACTTCCTATACGGTGGGTAACACCACCACCAAATTCTTCTCTTAGAAGTATTTTTCACATGGCGTTACATTTGCAAAGTCTTCGCTTTCTGTTTGCCTTCAATGTTAACATAGCGTCATGTTTATCTTCAATTTGGTTTCTGTCCTCCACAACATTCACTTATAGCTATGTCTTCATGTTGAATCTTTTGAACTAAGTGAATGTGATCGGACCCTAACCCCTCTATGCTTCTATCTTAAGTCTATCTATCCAAATCATATGCATTCTATTGACACTGTCAAAATGTCTTCTCTACGTCCTTGTCAGCAGAAGACACAGAGACAAACATTAATCTATTTTCAATGCTAAATCCTTCAACCTGAAACCCGGAGAAGTGGGAACGACCACCCGACAATCCAGGCGTGCGTGGGAACGTGGAACAACCTCCAATGTGTTGCATGATCACCACGTGTCCTTCAGATGTGAACCGCTAGGGGCACTTGTGTAATAACACTGTGCTGTCCCTGTCCCTATAAATACACACCTCACCCCAGTCATTATTTCTTCTTACACTCTCGCACAAACCCTAGCGCCACCGCTAGCCCTCGACGACGCCGGCGACGAAGCGCTTAGCTGCCGCGACCTCACCGACGCTGTCCTCACGCCGTCCGTGGACATCGTCTTCTCCGCCGTCGCCGTAGGTGTCCTCCATCGCCAAGTTAGGGAACGGAAGATCGAACTGCTCGGCCTCCTCTCCGACTCCATCTAGCAGTTCCTCGTGTGGTAAATAAAACCTCCTTTTTACAGTCTTTTTGATCTGATAGATTCATCCTTTTCTACCACAAGTAGTTTCCGTTCACACAAGTTGGATCTATCTCATACTGCATCTCATAACATGCCTAGTATATTCACTTATGCTTCACAAAGTAGTTAGATTCCTCACTTATACTTATTCGTGGATTCGTACAAATCTGGAACCAACTCTCTACCTCTGAGTGAATGTCTTCGCACTATGAGGTCAATGTCTTCTAAACTGTTTTATCTTCAAAATCTTCTGAGAATGCATATGACCTCTTCCCCTTCCCTCTCACCTTAATGCTGTCACAGGTACATGTCCGTGGGAGAATCCCTTGGTTCTCATAGTTTGCATTCATTTGTGGAGTTCTTACAGCATCATATAAATTCTCCTAAAGCCAGTTCTTGTCTGACCAGTAGACGGAAGACTTTGACAGTGTTGAAGCCTTTCAGTCTAAACTTCATGGTAACAGAGAAATCTGCAAGGAAGGGTGGCAGACAGCGTCGTGGGAACACCTCAAGAGATTTGCCTCCTAACCTCTGTGAGCTGTACAAGACAGATCTAGAGGAGGACTACAATCAGCGGAAAACCCGAATCCAATGGATTCGAAGATATTGGGCAGAACAATGGTTCAAGTACAGGTTTGTGACCCAGGAATATGCTGAGAAAAGTGCCATCAAGCATCCGTGGGGAGACATCTTGTATAGAAATCTTCAACCCATATCCAGAGTTGAAGCCATTGAACAAGGCTTCTATCCTTGCATGGTCCGTGGACCACAGCCTGCCGATGCAGACCCATCTTCATTGCTATGGTGTCGTGACGACAATCTGTTCAAGCGCAACTTCCAGTTTGCCAAGAACTCGGCCAAAGAAAACAAGAAGTCATGGGGATTAGACTTTAATCCAGGCCCCTCTGCTCCTCGTGCTGACGGCACACACGAAGCTGAACCCAATCTGGTTGGGCCCTTCTATAACTTAGAAGGTCTCATTACTCACATAAAGGTTGAAGGGGCAGTCGTGGATCAACCTGCAAACGTCGCTGATTCTAACGAAGCGCCTGCACCACCGAAGCCAAAGAAGCTTAAGAAACCTAAAGCTTTGAAGCCTGCCCCTGCACCAAAGGTTTCACGGGCGAAGCCTCTGGCCACTGCACCTCCTGAACATAGTGTGTAGTCTGAAGGTCTATCATGCATCTCCAAGCCCTCCAAAGTGAAGATGCCCATGCAACCCACCAGCCAAGCACTGACCCATGCTGCTATTCTGCGCAACGAGAATGATGCCATTGATCTGTCCAACGACGACGATCTTGGCAATGACGCTCTTGAGCAGTTGATCAAGAGCAAGCAAGAGGCGGAAATATTCAATGATCTTCCTCTCTTTGATGTTGAAATCATAAACAAGTTCATTGATAAGTGGTTTGACAGCCCAAACATCAGCTTTGATGATCTTCAGCTTCCCATTGGCCTCAGCGTCGCCTTCCATGGAGCCATTGCTGCTGAACTGGCTCTAGCTCAGAAAATTGTTGAGCTGAAGCATAAGATAGATTATGAAAAGGCTCAATTCAAGAAGCATATGGCCAAGCTCAATGTTGAAGACATTCAGAACTTCCAGGTCATGATGCATGAACTCAAGGAAGCATTCCGAACCAAATGCGAAGAAGCCAAAGGTTCTCGTGAGCGCATGAAGTATCTTGCTACTAAATGTTTTCAGGGATACAATGAAGCTGAAAAGCGCAAGGCTTTGGGGTGACCAGGCATCGACCCCAGAATGGCGGCCAAGAAGAAGAAGAAGCCAGCTGTGGCAGAACCCGAAGCACCAAGGCAGGAAGTACATCCAATTGTCTTCCTAGCCAGTATGACAGGCTCGAAGCCTAAGGTCCCCAAAGTGGCTTCAGAACTGAAGAAAACAAGGGCAGCTGAAGCCGAAGCCAGGAAACGCAAAACCAAGGCCACCACTGATAATGCACCTCCAACCAAGAAATGAAAAACCAAGAAGAGATACCGGGCTGCTCCCACAGAGCCCCTTGAGGTCGAGCCAATCTCAGTGGCTCGTCCTGCGTCTGAACATCAAGAACGCCAAATGATAGTTCATGAGCCTGCTTCAATAGAGGCTCCTGATGTTGAAGACAATCCAGCTGTTGACCCCACCACAACTGAAGACATTGGTCCTCACAACAATGTTGAAGATGATGAAGTCCTTCCTCAGATCGAGCACCAGTTGGTATCATCGCCTGTGCTCACGCACAGCAAACTCATCAGCATTGGTCATCCTTTGACACCAACTGCTCAGGATGCATCATGGGCTGATCACCCACAACGACATGACACCCCAAGTTCTCCTCAACCACAAGTCACCTCACCAGTGCAAGATGATGATGACTTTGAGTCCCAGCACACTCCATCTCCGCAAGTGTCGCCAGCATTACGCAGGCTTCGCAAAGGACCGAGGCCCCAAGTCACTCCCACTGTGCACGTGTCAGAATCTGAAGCCAAAACCGCTGAAGATATTCCGGCTGCATCAGCCGATGAAAGAGAAGAACCAAGAGTTGAAGTAGAAAGAGTTGATACACCCCGTCCCACCAAGATGTTGTCCTCGAGGAGAACATGTCCGACCCTCCAGCTTCTAAAGTGGAGGTTAACAATCTTGAGGCGGTCACCAACATCAACACTGAAGCCAATGACGTTGTCATGGCTGAAGCTAATGTGGTGCCTGACGCTCATGCGGTGCGAGAAGTGCAAGCACCTGAAGCCACTACAGTGCCCGAAGCCAATACTAAAGCACCTAAAGCCAATGTGGTCCCTGAAGTCCATATCAACGACAATGTCAATGCTCCTGTACCCCCTCCAAGACCTCATACAATTGAGCTGGCATTTGATCGTGGTCAGCCTGTTATGGTCCAATGGCCCATTCTGGTTCCACCACCTGCTGCGGGTCCACAATTTGACTATCATGTCGAGCACAGACCTCCCGTCCAGAAGCCCAAGCCAAGACTTCCACGATTCCCAGGCACTGCAACTTCACCTGGGGTCTTCAATGTGAATGGCTTCGTGGCACACAACACCTTCTTCAATAGCGCCAAGAACCCTTACACCAAACCTCGTATTTCATCAGATCGGTTCTGGAGCTATCAGCAGCGCAGCTACTATTCCTGCGTCTTATACAATCAAGGGTGCATATTTCCACATATGTGTCTCGACACTGAAGCTATAGCTGGCCTGCCCTGCCTTGAAGAAGCGTTCGATTGCTTCAGAGACGCTGGACTCCTGCAGTTTGTCACAGATAAGGAACACTGGAATGAAGAGCTTCTGCTACAGTTCTATGCAACTCTTCACATTCGAGGCTACAACAGGGATCCAAAGACTTGGGTCCTTGAGTGGATGACAGGCAATGTCCATCATAAAGCCAAAGCTCTTGACATCATTGAGCTCACAGGCCTGCCCACTCCTGGTGAATACTATGAGCCAGGTTGTCAACAACACCAGAATGCTTTGGAGAGCATTTTTCAGAAGCCAGAACCAAACATGAGCCAAATGTTGAGCATGATGAAGCCTTTGCCTCACGATGCTGACTACCCATCTGAATTCTTTGTTGAAGACCTAGAGTATCTGCCTCGCACCATTTATCACATCCTCAGAAAAACTCTATGGCCTATCAAAGGACATTCATCTGGGGCGAAGCTTGAAGGAGCAATGAAGACTTTGGTTTTCTACATCTTCAATGGCATCAGCTTCAATGCTCAAGACTTCTTCATTAGGCAGTTGGCTGCATCTGGCTCCGACATTTTTGGTGTGAAGTTCTATGCTCCATGGGTAATGCGCCTTATCAAGCTTCACTCTGCCATCAACTATCAGCCGTCTGCGCGCAATCATCTTGTCTTCTTGCTAGAGGTTGATCTGTCTGTTGAAGCTATTTACCCAGAGCCTGCTAAGGATCCCATTTATCTTCACAATGTTGATCACCAAAGCTTCACCCAGCCCATTGAAGGAGTTCAGGCAGTCTCACGTGTTTATCCCTTGGCTGGCAACACACGCGCCCCTCGCGCTCAAACTGACGCACTGGTAGCACCATTGCGCAAAGGCCTCGAAGGCGATCTCATGTTCTCAATGACCGAGAGCTTCTCGTCGCGCTACACCAGAAACATGACAAGCATCACAACTGGCTCAAGCGTCAGATGCAAAGCCTCTTGGTGGATGTCAACCGCATACGCAATCTTGCCACCAAGGATGCCTTTGTCACTCATGAAACCTGTTGGAGGTCGTGGAAGAGTTTGACTTTGCTTAGTTGTCGGGGGTTGGGTGCGACATATGCCAAAGGATGGCTTATCATGGTGGAGGCAAGTAGAACGTTGCCGGTGCCTGGAAACGGGATGAGGCGTAGACATGCACGCCGGTGAAACTTACCCAACTTCAGGGCTCTCCGGGGAGATAATACCCCTACTGCTGCTCTACGAGGTCTCCGCATGATCACTATGGCAAAGTGTTTACACGATTGCTCCTTGAGCTGTTTCCTGGAGGTAGGAGAGGGCAAGGCTAGCTCTCACCCTCCTATATGATCTGGTCTAGAGCTAATGGATTCCAACCCTTTGCATGGGTGCCCTGGGGGGTTTATATAGGCCTACCCCCAGGGGTACAATGGTAATCCGGCTGGACGCGGGCCCAGCCATCAGTGCCTCTGGCTTCCGTCTTCTCCACTGACTGCTGGGCCCGCCAACTGGCTAGGTACGGAGCCGACAGGTCGCATCCGCCGCGGGCGGGTCTTGCCGGCTGCTGATTACTGTAGCCGTGCTTCTGATGACGCGGGCTTGGTCATGGAGTCGTGGCAACAGCCCCGCTGCCTGGCGGGTGATCACTATTGCCACTCTCCGTCACATCTGATTAATGGCGCGTGGGCCCCGGGGGAGGGTCTGGCCGACTCTCGGGGGCCGACTGGTGGCGCACTTGCCGTCTCCTGGGGTCCCACTGGCTGGTTGGACCCGCCGCCCCAGGATCGTACAGACAAGCTGTCGTGGGCGCAGGATTCGGTCCTTCGGCGCTGATGTCAGGGCCGGCACAACAATAGTGCCACGCCGCACGGAGCTCTCCCCGGGTACGGCGTGCTGTAGCGATGCCTGCCCCTGGTAAGGGGCGGGAGCGGGCTTTACTGTAGCCACTCCCCGGTCCTTTCCCTCCTGATGAGGATATGGGGTTTGTTGGAGTCGCGGGCCGACTCCCCAAAGCCGGCTTCTTTGGAAGTCGCCAGTCAGGAGTCGGCTTATCCTGAAGTCGTCCCCGGGACTCGGCCATGAGTGGGCAGTCGGTCGCCTTGCCGCCGACTTCTCAGAAGGCGGCTCTTCATCCTGGGGTCTTGAGGGGCGCAGCCTGCCCCGATGTCTTGAAAGGTTCTGGGCTCGGGTTAGCCTACCCGTGGCCCATTACTCTGACAGTAGTCCCTGAAGCTGGTGAGGCGCCGCGAACGATCGGCCGAGAAGCCTCAGCAGTTTCTCTTTCCGGGTGCTCGACACATGGTTCTTGCTTGATTTCCGCCGGGCCGACTAGAAGGAGTCGAACCCGCCCAACTCTGACTTGCACAGTATCTCAAACGTCATAGCAGGATCCAAGTAGCGTGCTAGCTAAGCTTCCAGGCCGCCGCCCGTTCCGGGCCTGTCACGTGGCAACGCGCGGCCGGGCCAGTCTGCTAGCCTACGTGCGTGACGGGACAGGCCCGTAGGAGGGGCCCGCCATTACCGTGCCTCGGCGCTCGAGCGGATCCACTGTGGCCCGAGCAGACGGTTGGGATTCTTGTGAAGTTACTGCGCGCAGTAACTTTGTCGTGGAAACGTGGGGGTCATGGGGTCATGGGCGCAGTAAATCCCACGACCGCCCCCTCGGCTTCGCAGCCCATGAGGCTATAAGTAGGGGGAGGAGGGGGGCGCGGCAGAGCACGCACGCCCCTCCTTCCTGCTACTCCTTGCTCTTCTCCTTCTTCTTCTTCCTTGCTCCGCCGCGCGCCCAAGCTTTGCCGAACGCCGCGGCGATCAGCTCGCGATGAGTTCTTCTTCTGCCGCCGCGCATCCCTCGGTGCGTTCCGGCACCTGGGACGGCTCAGAAGTTCACGACGACCACATCAAGTTCCTCCGCAAGACTCGTCGGCTCCCCGGCGAAGATTACGTGCGGGTGCGTCTTGCACCGAGGGGGGAGATTTCCCCAGCGGCAGAGGAGGGCGAGCGGGTCATCTTCCGCTCGCATTGCCTGCGCGGATTGGGGCTGCCGGCGAGCAGCTTCTTCCGCTCTTTTCTGGAGTTCTACAGCCTCCAGCCGTACCACCTCACGCCCAACACGGTGGTGCTTCTGTCCGCCTTCGTGGCCTTGTGTGAAGGCTTCCTCGGAGTCCTCCCCACCCTCGAGCTCTGGGGGGAGTTCTTCTACTCCAAGCTCGGCACCCAGGCTGCAGACGTGCCGGCTCAATGCGTCGCGTTCATCGCCGGGCGGAGATCGGGGGCCGACAACCCCTTCCCCACCATTAAGCTGATAAAGTCGGTGAAGATGCGGCAGCGATTGTACTTCTACGTCAAGCGCGTCTTTGCGAAGGGCGATTGCGCCAACCTGCCGGCTTTCGAAGCCGACCCACCGGCTGGGAGACTGCCCAACTGGTCGTACCGGGCCAAGTCGCTGACGCCTGCGGGAGCCTGTGCCGTCGCGCGACTCCGAGTGCTGGCGCAGTCGGAGGGCTTGACTGGTCCAGACCTGCTGGCCGCCTTCATGGTGCGCCGAGTTCTCTCGCTCCAAGGTCGCTCCCACATGATATGCCAAATGAGCGGGCACCGTGACCCGAGTCGGATGTGCACCAAGGACATGCCTCACAAGGAGGTGGCCTACATGGTGAACTACCTCTCGGACAGCAAGCTCCCGGCGGACTGGCGGTTTGGCAAGGAGCCGTACTCCCGCGCCAACCCCCCACCCACAGTGAGTTCCCTTTTCTTTCTTCTTTGGATTGTCTTCTTTCTCGCCGAGTTTGTTTTGTGCGGCCTGACCAGTCGGCCTTGGTCAGAATCCCCTCCTCCATCCACCAGCCGGCACCACGGGGGCGGCCCGCGAGTTCCTTGCCGACCGGGCAGAGACTGACGTCGACGACCCCTATCTAGGGGCGGCGGCTTTGGAAGACGACGCAGAGGGAGGAGGCGGCCCGCGGCTCGGGGCCAGTCTAGTGGACTGGCCTGATGATGATGAGGAGGTCGCCCCTCCGCCATCGGCTAGGAGCCAGCCACCCCGGCGCAGGCTCTTCTGCCGCGCCGGGTGCTCCGGGCGGCAGGAAGAAGCGTAGGGCCGTGCCGACCTTGTTCGGCAGTCGGCCGAAGAAGCCCAAGAGTTCGGCTGCGGTGACCTGGCGGGACGAGGCGGCTGCGAAGGCCATCCGCTTTCGTAAGGAAGTGAAGAAGCCGCCACTGGTCTCCGCGTGAGTATCCCGTCTCAACACTTTATTCTTTCTTTGTGGCTTTGTCTGAGTCTTTTACTTGCTTCAGGGCTCCCCTCACTCTTGAGAGGGTCGTCGCCGCCTCCGTCATGGGGTCAGCGGAGACGTCCGCCACCACTCGGCGGATTGACCCCGCCGCCGACCTCCGGGAGGCGATGGAGCGGAATGCGCAGGAGAAGCGCAACGAGGAAGAGGCCGCCCGCCTGGAGAAGGTGGAGGCTGATAAGGCGGAGGCCTCCGCCAAGAAGAAACTGGCCGAAGCCGTCGCCGCGACGAAGCGGCAGGCTGAGGAGGCTGCACACCGCCAATCGGTGGTGTTCGTCACCCTGCTAAACTCTGCGCCATCGCCTCCGGAGTTCACGGGGCAGACTGGGGAAGCTGGTGGCGAGAACCCCATCCTGGAGAGGGAAGGCGGCGGATCCTCCATGCCGGATGTGATCATTCCGCCGCCACCTCCGCCGCTGTCTGGGAGCGCACTAGGCGAACAGCCGGCGGATCCGCCGGTGCCGCCGACTGAAGATGAGGCCGTGGCGAGGCTACTCCTTCAAGTTGGCTCGCCAACGCGCCGCCGTCTTGAGAAGGCGACTTTGGCGCCACGCCCCCCTGGAGACCGGCACCGCCAGCTCGGCGATCCCAGACACCGAAGCGACGAGCGCCATGCCCATTGGGTGGGTGCGAGGAGGCGGCATGGGGCCGCTGAACCAGGCGCTTCTGGACATCCAGACGAAGCTGCGAGCTGAGGGCGACGCGTTCCAAAATTGCACCAAGGCATACCTGGCGTCGCGAGCGGCCGTCCAGGTATGCTTTCTCTTTGGTCCTCTTTTTTTCTTATTTTTGTTCCTCTCTATGGGGGTGCGCCAGCGCACCCACTAGGTGTAGTCCCCGAGTTTCGGGTCGGCTGCTGAGCAGGCGGCCCGGAACTCTAATTAGTGAGTTCCGGGTACTTACTTTTGTGTGAAATATTTTGTCGCAGGACTACGACAACCTCCGTGTTACTGCCTTCAACCGCAACGTTGAAGAGCTGGGCAAGCGGACCGCCAACTTGTCGGAGAGCCGGAGTGAGTCATTTTTCTTCTTTGCGGGGGCGCGCTGGCGCACCCGCGGGTTGTAGTCCCTGAGATTTAGGCCGACTGCTGAGCAGTCGGGCCAGATCTCCCTGACGACCTTCTTTACTGATGACTTAACGCCTTCTTTCTTCCTTCTCTTCAGAAGCCAACGCTGTTCTTCAACAGCAGCTGAGCGAAGCCCACTCCACACTGCGTGCCAAGGGGGAGGAGTGCTGCAAGCTCGCCACAGAGCGCGATCTGCTGGCCACACAATTGGCAGAGCAGAGGGAGCTGCTTACGAAGATGCAAAAGGAGGCGGAAGAGGCGGAAGCCGCCCTCCTGGCTGAGTTCGCGAGCGAGCGCTCCTCTTGGACTGACAAAGAGGCAATGCTGGCCTCCGGCTTCCATGAGATTGAAGACATTGTTGATGGTGGGCTTCTTTATTTTCTTTCTTCGAGCTGCCGATTATGAGTCATGCCGACTCCTGGTTTTTGACTTGCTTCTTTGTTTCTTCCGTCTTGGTAGACTTCTTTCCCGGGCATTCGCAGGCGGCCATCCAAGCCATCGAGGCTGACCGTGAAGGTCAGAGAGCAGAAGGTGCAGAGATCGCCGCCGACGCTCCACAAACCCTTGATGATCATATCCTGAGCATCGAGGCTCGCCTTCGGCCGACTCACCGGATGCTGCGCCGTCTTCAACGTGTCGGTGCCCAGGCGATTGCCGCCCTGTGGCCGGACATGCAGGGTCCGCGCACCCCCAGCCTGACTACCGACTGGCTAGAGGTCGCGGTTCGTCGTCTTGAGGCCTGGAAGGGTTCCTCGGCCCGAGCTGGAGCGCGTCGGGCCTTGGAGTTCATCAAGGCATGGTATCCGGGGCTGGATCTAGACCGGCTGGCTACACTCCGGTCAGAGGCCCAGCCAGAGCTGGCAGCCGCGGAAGACGCCCTTGTTAAGCGTGCCGCGACAATCGCCGAGTACACCGACACCAGCATCTTCATCCCCGAGCGGTCTGAAGACGGCGAGGAGGTACCGCCGGAGTGGTTTGGGATGAACCTAGAGTACGGCGAGGACTCGGCGGAGGTGATTGGCTCCAGCGTCGAGGAGGAAGGCGAGCCGGAGGATGGAGGCGAGACGGAAGCACCAGAAGACGGAGCGGACGACCAGCCTCAGCTCGACCGCGCCTCCAGCAACGAGCTGCGTGCGACCGAGCTGACTGCCGCCGGAGGCGATCAAGCCGAGACTGCCCAGCCGGCCGCCCCAATGCCTGGTGTTGCCGCCTCCTTCGACCCTCCGAATCCGTCTGCTGCTTCCTAAGCTGCCGCCTTATCTTTATTTTATCTGCTTTAGTAGTCTTTGAAGAACTTGTTAATTCGCACAATTCCACCCGCGGGGTGTATTTTGAACTTCTGCTCAAAGATTCGGCCAAGGGCCTATGCTATGTAAATATTTATCCGAATTCTATCTTTTCTTGCTCATTGCTCTCTTGGCTTTTTTTCTTTGCCGCTTTCCCTTAGTTGCCTGTCTTGCCAGTCGGACAGTCGCTCTGCGGACTACCGTTGGATCAAATGCTTGACTACTTTGGGAAGGCAAGTACTTAGCCGTTTTAGAGTTTTTTAGCAAGTTGAATAGAAGGCGGTGAGCTGACTGCTTAATAGTTGGTTTGCGAAAAGAAAAAAGGAAGGCTGGAAGCCGGTTAAGCTATGTTTTATGCTTTGAGTCCTTAGCCATTTTTCATGCGAACGCCCATTCTACCTTACTCCTGCCCACCGTACAGTCGCTCTGCAAGTTGCGGCTCCTGACAGGAGATGGCTTAGGCACCACACACTACTTGTCCGGCTGCAGGAAGCATTTCATAGTGCAAGGCGGCAAGTCCCCGGGCCAACCTGTCGAGCCCGGTGCCAAGCGGCATAACAAAGAGTAACATACTCGTAGGCATAACTTTTATCATATAGATAAAAGAGGGCAGTCCCCGAGCTCGTCTCGGGGGGCCCGAAGTCTTGGTACTTTAATACAAAAGGTAGTGTGGTACATACTGCATCAACTTGTAAAATCTTCGGAGGAGATTTGCATTCCATGGCCGCTCTGTCTCTTTGCCGGAGTCGTCCCTCTTGCGTGCTCGGGGCTTCTGAGCGTCAATCAGGTAGTAGGAGTCGTTGCCCATCACTTTGCTGATGATGAAAGGGCCTTCCCAAGGTGCCGACAGCTTGTGCTGGCCGGCTGTTCGCTGGATCAGCCGAAGCACAAGGTCGCCTCCTTGGAAAGATCTTGGCTTGACCTTCCTGTTGTGGTATCGGCGCAGGCTCTGCTGCTAGATGCTGGACCGGCTGAGTGCTAACAACCGGCCCTCTTCCAGCAGATCGATGCCATCTTGACGTGCTTCTTCTGCCTCCTCCTCGGTGTACATGGTGACTCGCCGGGAGTCGAACTCTATGTCCGTTGGGATGACGGCTTCGGCACCATAGACGAGGAAGAAAGGCGTGAAGCCGGTTGATTTGTTTGGAGTCGTGCGCAGACTCCAGAGGACGGCTGACAACTCATCGAGCTAGCAGCCAGCCGAGCACTCCAGAGGCTTGACCAACCTGGGCTTGATGCCGGACAGGATGAGGCCGTTTGCTCCTCCACCTGGCCGTTTGACTATGGATGGGCGACGGACGCTAGGTCTAGTCGGATGCCCTGTGTTGTGCAAAAATGGGCCAAGGCGCCTTTGGCAAAATTTGTGCCATTGTCGGTGATGATGCTGTGTGGTATGCCGTACCGAATTGTGATATCGGAGATGAAAGTCACGACCCCTGTTCAAGAATTCATCCGATTAACCAGTTAACTTGCCGATTAATCCCTACTCATAGGGTCACCAAGTAGCCGATAAACTGAAAAATCGTCCGATTAATTGATTAAATGGCCAATCAACTTGCCGATTAGCCGATTAATCCCCTACTCGCTAGCCAATCAAGCAGCTACCAGTTAACGATTTCCTCAACAATGGTCACGGCAGTCAGACCATTCAGTTTCTTGATTGGCTTCGCTTCTATCCACTTGGTGAACTTGTCCACTGCGACAAGTAAGTGAGTTAAGCCACCTCATGCCGTCTTGAATGGTCCCACCATGTCTAGACCCCAAACTACGAAAGGCCAGGCAATGGGGATGGTCTTGAGTGCAGAAGCCGGCTAGTGCGGCTTGGAGCTGAACTTCTGGCACCCTTTGCATTTTGGACCAATTCCTTGGCCTCTTCTAAGGCAGTCGGCCAGAAGAAACGTGTCGAAAGGCTTTTGCGATGAGTGCTCTTGAAGCCGCATGGTGGCCACACTCGCCTTGATGGATGTCTTTCAGAATTGCTTGGCCTTGCTCTGGCTCTACGCAGCGCTGGTAGACACCAGTGACGCTGCGCCTGACCAGCTCTCTATTGACTATGGTGTAGGCTGCCGCTCGACGTTGTACTTGCCGAGCTAAGGTCTCATTAGTTGGCAGCTCTTTGCTCACCAGGAATTTGAGGATGGGCTGGGCCCATGAGGGTGCTGCTATTTCTTCGCCTGCCAGAACTGCGACTTGGACGAGGGCGGCTGGGCTGGGAGGCGGCGGGTTGGAGTCAACAACCGCTTGCTGGGTTAATGAAGTCCCCGGGCTGACTGGCACGGCTCTTGGGCCGAGTTCTGGAGTCTTCGAGCCCGCTGCCGCAGTCCCCGGGCCAGGTACTGCAGTCCCTGGGCCGGCTTCGACCGTGGCGCCTTTGGAGGCATCTGCCAAAATCCTCGTACCGTCTGCTGGGGCTCTGGAGTCGGATCCGACTTCTTCGAGGGGAGCCAGCACAAAGATGGAGTCTGATTCTGGTGAAGGCTTGACAGACGGCTTGAGGAGGCGCTGAAGTGCGACACCGGATGGTATTGCTTGGTGGGTAGAGCCGATTCGTGCCAAGGCGTCTGCTTGGTCATTGTCGTTTCTTGGCACATGGAGGAACTCGCGCCCCTCGAAATACCCACTGAGTTGCTGCACAAGGAAATGGTAACTCGCCATGTTTGCATCTTTGGCGTCCCAGTCGCCAGATGACTGTTGGACCACTAAGTCCGAGTCGCCATAACACAGGATCCGGCGAATGCCAAGTTCTTTGGCAGGCCGGAGCCCGTGAATGAGCGCCTCGTACTCGGCGACATTGTTGGAGGCGACAAAATGGATTTGCAGTGCGTATTTGAGCTTGTCTCCTTTAGGGGAAGTGAGGACGATGCCGGCTCCCAAGCCGGTGCGCATCTTGGAGCCGTCGAAATGCATCCGCCAATGGGTGGAGTCGGGCGCTGGAGGTAGGTAGTGGGTCTCGGCCCAGTCGACGAGAAAGTCGGCCAGTGCTTGTGACTTGATGGCGGTGCGGGGCTGGTAGTGGATGGTGTAGGGAGCCAGCTCTATGGCCCACTTGGCCACTCGGCCAGAAGCATCTCGGCTTCCAATGATCTCGGCAAGTGGGGCCGTGCAGACCACAGTGATTGGATGCTCTTGAAAGTAAGGCTTCAATTTCTTGGCAGTAAAGTGTATGCCATAGCACATCTTCTAGTAGTGGGGGTAGTTCTGCTTGGAGGCCGACAGTACTTCGCTCAGGTAATATACCGGTCTCTGGACAGGTAGTGCCTTGCCTTCCTCCTTGCGTTCCACTACAATGACCGTGCTGACTACCCGGCTGGTGGTGGCAATGTATAGGAGCATAGGTTCCTTAGGAGTCGGAGCCGCCAGAACGGGTGGAGTAGTCAGCATCTTCTTCAACTGGAGAAAAGCTTCGTCCGCCTTGTGGTTCCATTCGAAGAAAGTGGTCTTCTTCATGAGTTGGTATAAGGGGAGACCTTTCTCGCCCAGCCGACTGATGAACCGGCTGATGGACACCAATCAGCCGGTGAACTTTTGCACGTCCAGCAGTCGGCTGGGTACCTCCATCCTCTCAATAGCCTTGATCTTTACAAGGTTGCATTCTATGCCGCGTTCGGAGACCAGGAAGCCAAGGAGTTGGCCGGCTGGTACTCCGAAGACGCACTTCTCGGGGTTGAGCTTGATTTGGAATCGGCGCAGGTTCTCAAAGGTCTCCTTGAGGTCTTCCAGTAGTGTTGCACGCTTTTCCGTCTTCACCACCACATCGTCCACGTAGACGCAGGCGTTTCTCCCGAGTTGCTTGAGGAGGCACTTCTGCATGCAACGCTGAAAGGTGGCACCGGCATTCCTCAAGCCGAACATCATGGTGAGGTAGCAGAAGGCTCCAAACGGCATGATCAAGGCGGTCTTCAGTCTGTCAGCCGGGTTCAGCTTGATCTGGTGATATCCTGAGTAGGCATCCAAAAAGCTCAACAGCTCGCATTCGGCGGTGGAGTCTATCACCTAATCAATTCTTGGTAGAGCAAACGGGTCCTTGGGGCAGGCTTTGTTGAGGCTCGTGTAGTCAATACACATTCGCCACTGCTTGTTCTTCTTCAGTACCAGGACCAGATTGGCTAGCCACTCTGGAAAGAATACTTCCATAATGAAGCCGGCCGCTAGGAGCCGGGCTATTTCTTCTCCGACAACTCTTCTCTTCTCTTCTGATAGGCAGCACAGGGGCTGCCTGACCGGCTTTGCATCAGATCAGACATGTAGCTTGTGCTCGGCGAATTCCTTCGGTACACTTGGCATGTCTTTGGGGGACCATGCGAAGATGTCCCGATTCTCATGGAGGAAATCGACGAGCTCGCCTTCCTATTTGCTGTCGAGGTTTGCGCCTACGATAGCGTACCTCTCTGGGTGCTCCGGATCCAAGGGTATCTTCTTTGTCTCCTTGGCCAGCTTGAACGAACCCTCAGCCTCCGACTCCTTTGGGTTGAGCGATACCTCTGGCTGCTTGCCGGCCATCGCCACAACCCGCTCAAGGAGCCGCTTCTCGGCCGTGATTACCAGGGACTCGGCTAGCCGACTGCTCTCAGCCGCACAGGCAGATGACTTCCGGTAGTCGCCGGCTATGGTCAGAATCTCCCTGGAACTGGGCATCTTCATTTTGAGGTAGGCATAGTGGGGGATCACCATGAACTTGGCCAAGGCAGGTCGGCCGAGTAGTGCATGGTATGGGCTCGCGAGGTCCACCACCTCAAACCAAACTGACTCTCGGCGGAAGTGATCTTTGTCTCCAAAGAGGACGTCCATCAGGATCTTGTTGATTGGTGAGCAGGAAAGCCCAGGAACAATGCCGTGGAACACAGTCTAGCTGTTCTGAAGCTGTCTTTGCTTGATTCCTAATTTCTCCATGGTGTCCTTGTATAGGATGTTAATGTTGCTGCCTCTGTCTATCAGAACTCTCGAGAAACGAGCATCTCGTCTATCCGTGGCAAAGGTGGCATCCAGGACCAAGGCATAAGAGCCCGAACTCGGCATCACCTCTGGGTGATCAGCCCTGCTCCAGCTGATAGGCTTTTCGGACCAGTGCATGAACTCTAGCGTCTCTGATGCTACTGCATTCACCTCTTGTCACTGCAGCCGCCTGCTGCATCGATCATCAGCCATACTGGTAAACACCACGTAGGCTTCGTGTTCTTCGGGGTATTCGTCTTGTACTGCGCCGACTGGCCTGACAGCCGGCTGCTGGGGCGGAGGCGGCGGCGGCTGCCTAGCAGGCGGGGGAGGTAGGAGGCCGTCTCCTTTGGCGATCCTGGTGAGCCAGTGGCACTTCCGGGTGGTGTGATTCGACGGCTTCACGCCGCTATGGAACTTGCAAGGACCATCCAGGGTTTGCTCGTATGAGAAGGCCGGAAACCAGTTGGGCTTGCCACCTTTTTGTCGCTTTGGTGAAGGCTGCCCATCCGGCTGCTGGGCTTCGACTGTCGCAACCTGCCAGCTACTGGAAGCCGGTTGTGGGGCCTTGCGCTTGTGGTCGCTCTGCTGTTGCCGCCGACTGGCATCTCCCGCCGGAGTTCTTGGAGCTTGAGGGGCCACTTTGCCAGTTGTGTTGACTTGAATCTCTGCCTTCATGGAGGAGTCGGCCGTGGCGTACTTGTCTGCTTTGATCAGCAGCTCGTCGAGGGTTTCTGGCTCGTCGCAGAGGAGCTTGTGCTTGAGGAGGGTGCCTTCTCTGCACCCGGCTGTGAAGTACTCGATAGCCTGCACCTCATGCACGCCCTCGCAGGAGTTCCAAAGCTCGGCCCAACGTGTGAGGTAGTCGCGAGTCGACTCATCGGGACCTTGCATGCACAAGGAAAGCTGATGAGGCTTGGGAGGACGCTTGTACGTGCTAGTGAAGTTGCGGACGAACGCTTCGGTGAAGTCGACCCAGCTGTTGATGCTGCGGGGCTTCAGGCTGTTCAGCCATGTCCGGGCCGTGCCCTGGAGCATGAGCGGAACGTATTTTATGGTGACACGCTTGTTGCCGTTCGCTATGCTGACAGCCGTGGAGTAGTCGACTAGCCAGTCTTCCGGCTTCACGGAGCCGATGTACTTGGGCGTGTCTCTTGGGAGCGTGAACCCTTTGGGAAAGGGCTCGTCTCGAATGCGGTGCCCGAAACAAGGCGGACCCAACTCGTCTTCTTCTTCCAGCGCCAGGGATCGGTGAAGTCGGTCGATCCGGTGGCGGGCGTCGTTTTCTCCGACTCCCTCTCGGCGGCCAAGGCGGTCGCCAAGAGTCAGATGATCAACAGGCGGCGGGGAGACTCGCCTTCCCCTGCGAGGAGGAGGCGGACAGTCGTCCCGTCGTTCCACTGCTCTCAGGCGGCCGTCTCGGTCGCGCTCTATGGTAATGTGAGTCCGACTGTGGCTGACAGCCGGATCCTTGTCTCTTCTTCCTCGAGCGCCATCAGTCGGTGTCAGAGACGTCGCGCCTTGGTCTCGGCGAAGGTCGTCATTTTGCCACTGCGGCGCCTCCGTGCGGCAGTCGGCCTCGTTCTGCGCGGCAGCCGCGTCGAGGAGCCGCTGGACTCGCTCCATCATCAGGCGGCGCTCTTCGCCCTTGAAATTTTCCAGCTCGTCTGCCACTGCCTGGGCGGCTCGAATGTTCTCCACAGGTGTAGCGTACACAGGGCGTCTAGCCCCGAACAGGTTGGCGATGGCTACGCCGCGCTGCTGGACCATGCCAAGGCGGCTGGGCCTAGCTGGGGCTGGCGAGCCACCAACATCGCGATCCATCTCTCGCTGGTAGGCTTCTGACAAGCGTCTCATGCTAGCCAGCTTCTTCGCACCTTCGATGAGCTGAAGGCGGCGCGCCTCCAACGTCTCCGTGTCAGCGTCTTCCGGAATGGGCGCAGTCAGGTCTTGTAGCGCCGCGCCAAGTGGATCATGCGCTCCTTCGCCGGGGAGCTCGTCATGACTGATGACGAGCACCTTGGTGACGGTGCTTCCGCCGCTCTCCGCATGAGGGAGAGGCTTGTCGTAGACCACCACATTAGTGGGGAACGCGTCGAGCGACGTGGTGTCGGAGTCGACAAGCATCAGGTCGGTGGAACCTACAGACTCCAAGTCCACGGCAGGCTCGCCGGCGACGTGGAGTTGATCGAGGAGGCTCTCGGAGCCGCCCGTGCCTGCGTCAGATGCAGGTTCGTCGGAGATGCGAAACTCGCCGACAAGTTCGGCGAGGCGGCTAGCTGCGCAGGCGATCTCAACGCCATGTAGCGCGTCGGTGCAAACAACGTCTGGCGTGCCTGGCTGGCTGCGCTCGCCAGGGAGGAAAAGGGTTCCCGTCCAGAACAGGTCTCCGGATGACGGTGCACCAGGCCCCACGGTGGGCGCCAAATGTCGGGGGTTGGGTGCGACATATGCCAAAGGATGGCTTATCATGGTGGGGGCGAGTAGAACGTCGCCGGTGCCTGGAAACGGGATGAGGCGTAGACATGCACGCCGGCGAATCTTACCCAGCTTCAGGGCTCTCCGGGGAGATAATACCCCTACTGCTGCTCTACGGGGTCTCCGCATGATCACTATGGCAAAGTGTTTACAGGATTGCTCCTTGAGCTGTTCCCTGGAGGTAGGAGAGGGCAAGGCTAGCTCTCTCCCTCCTATATGATCTGGTCTAGAGCTAATGGATTCCAACCCTTTGCATGGGTGCCCTGGGGGTTTATATAGGCCTACCCCCCAGGGGTACAATGGTAATCCGGCTGGACACGGGCCCAACCGTCAGTGCCTCCGGCCTCCGTCTTCTCCGTCAACTGGTGGGGCCGGCCGACTGGCTAGGTATGGAGCCGACAGGCCGCATCCGCCGTGGGCGGGTCTTGCCGGCTGCTGATTACTGTAGCCGTGCTTCTGACGACGCGGGCTTGGTCATGGAGTTGTGGCAACAGCCCCACCGCCTGGCGGGCGATCACTATTGCCACTCTCTGTCACATCTGATTAATGGCGCATGGGCCCCGGGGGAGGGTCTGGCCAACTCTCGGGGGCCGACTGGTGGCGCACTTGCCGTCTCCTAGGGTCCCACTGGCTGGTGGGACCCGCCGCCCTAGGATCATACAGACAAGCCGTCGTGGGCACATGATTCGGTCCTTCGGCACTGATGTCAGGGCCGGCATGGCAACAGTGCCACGCTGCACGGAGATCTCCCCGGGTACAGCGTGCTATAGCCATGCTGCCCCTGGTAAGGGGCGGGAGCGGGCTTTACTGTAGCCACTCCCCGGTCTTATCCCTCCTGATGAGGACATGGGATTTGTTGGAGTCGCGGGCCGACTCCCCAAAGCCGGCTTCTCTGGAAGTCGCCAGTCAGGAGTCGGCTTATCCTGAAGTTGTCCCCGGGACTCGGCCGCGAGTGGGCAGTCGGTCGCCTTGCCGCCGACTTCTCAGAAGGCGGCTCTTCGTCCTGGGGTCTTGAGGGGCGCAGCCTGCCCCGATGTCTTGAAAGGTTCTGGGGCTCGGGTTAGCCTACCCGTGGCCCATTACTCCGACATTAGTGCTGAAGCTGATCTGCAGGACGATGGCTTCACCGAAAGATTCAAGTTTGACTCAACTCCTCCACGGAATGCTCACTTGCGTCGGACTCCCTCACTTGAAGACTCTGACTATTCGTCCTCAGCTGCGACAGTGAATGCCCGAGTCATCGATGACCAAGATGATGCAACTTCACCTCCTCCATCTTCAGCTTGTGTCGACACTGCACCAAGTTCTTCTGCACCACCGGACCTCAACGACGACCCTGCTGCCTCGCCTGCACCTCATGGGAACGAGTAGGCGCTCTATGTCTTAAACCTTTTTGGTCCTTACTGACAAAAGGGGGAGACACATATGAGTTGATAGTCTTCAAGAGGGTCCATATGGGTGGTTGCCTTACCTTTTGCTACTTCTGCCAAGTTCTTACAACTCTTGCTTTTCGATACATTTGGTTCTTCGAGTTGTAACGCTTAAACTCGATGGTCGTCTGCTACTTATTTGCTATTTTGTGATGCGATGATAAATTCCGCATGTGCGATGATAACTTCCGCACTTAGGTCATTTTGCAGACGTCCATTTTTCATTATGCATGTCATTATCTTCGTAACATCAAATCATGCATGATGAATTGTCATCATAAGTTGAAGAGGATCTCCACAAGTACAACCTGCCATGTGCATTTGCATTCCAAGAGCAAATTACTTATATGCACATCTTCAGGGGGAGCCTTTGCCACTTATGAAGACAATACCCTATCCTTTACAATTTCACATATTTTATTCCCCGTTGAAAACTTCAACCGGTTTGTCATCAATCACCAAAAAGGGGGAGATTGTAAGTGCATCTAGTGCCACCCCTAGTTGGTTTTGGAGTATTGACGACACACCTGGTTGAGGGACTAATGTGTTTGTGAGAATTGCAGGATAACACAGGTAGAAGTCCCTCATTGATTCGGTTTTCCTACTAGAGATGACCCCTAAAAATGTATGAAGACATTGAAGTCAAAGGTGGTATGTGAAGACATTCACATTGAAGACTATGACAAGAGAAGACATTGCGTGAAGACTATGGAGCGCGAAGACTTAGTTGTTTCGTCGTTCTTTTTCTTCTTTGTTGAGTCATAGGAACCACCGTACTGTTAAGTGGGGTCCAAGTGAACCAGTCAAAATGACTGAAGTGATGCTTAACCAAAATCCTATGTCTTCGAGCGAAGACAATGAGAGCAAATCTTATCCAGAGCTGGATAAGTTAGCTTTGCTTGTGTGTTTGAAATATGACCGTTGGAACACGTGTCAGTTCCTTAGTGACCCAGGGTCATTTCGAACAAATCAGGTCGGGTTGCCTAGTGGCTATAAATAGCCCACCCCCTACAACCATAAACGGTTGGCTGCTCAGAGTTAGTATACGACTTTTGTCGTTTGAGAGCAACCCACCTCGAAGCCTTTGAGAGAGAATTCCTTGCGAGGACAAAGCCCTAAACACGCAGAGCCAAAGCGTGTTAGGCATCACTTAAGTCTTCCTGTCTGTGTGATCTGAAGACTTATTACACTTGAGGACTGTGAATCCTCCAGCCGGTTAGGCGTCACGTTTTGAGCATCCAAGAGTCATTGTGGATCGCCAGTGAACGAAGTCTGTGAAGGTTTGGAAGTCTACCTTGAATACTTACCAGAGTGATTGGGTGAGGACTGGGTGTCCTTAGCTCAAGGGGAATATGGTGAAGACACGGTCTTCTAAGTTGAATCTCAGCCTCCCTAACCTGACGTACAGTTGTCACAGCAACTGGAACTTGTCCAAGAAATCATTGTCTTCAACGAGCCACTGGTTCCATCCTTCCCATCTCTTTATGTGCTGATTGGTCCTTATGAAGTCATTGCCTGTTTGCATTAGTTATTTGTCTTCACTATGTGACTGCTTGTTCTGATTGGCTTCATACTATCTTCCATCCCGATCTATACTGCCTAGCTGCTACTAGTCTTTGTGCTTTCATTTCATTGAATACTTGACTATGGCTAGCTTAGTGTAGTCTACCTTCCGCTGCATGGTAATAGGTTTATTTCTATCGTTTGTCTTCGAAACTTCCATGTTTTGAAGACTTTCATAAAAATCGCCTATTCACCCCCCTCTAGTCGATCACTAGCACTTTCAGAACTGCACCAACTGATAGCTCCTCCGTTCAATGTAAACACGTATTCGGTTTGTGATTTAGAATCGTCCGGATCAGTGTCAAAGCTTGCATCAATGTAACCATTTACGATGAGCTCTTTGTCACCTCCATAAACGAGAAACATATCCTAAGTCCTTTTCAGGTACTTCAGGATGTTCTTGACTGCTGTCCAGTGATCCACTCCTGGATTACTTTGGTACCTCCCTGCTAGACTTATAGCAAGGCACACATCAGGTCTGGTACACATCATTGCATACATGATAGAGCCTATGGCTGAAGCATAGGGAACATCTTTCATTTTCTCTCTATCTTCTGCAGTGGTCGGGCATGAGTCTTACTCAACTTCACACCTTGTAACACAGGCAAGAACCCTTTCTTTGCTTGATCCATTTTGAACTTCTTCAAAACTTTGTCAAGGTATGTGCTTTGTGAAAGTCCAATTAAGCGTCTTGATCTATCTCTATAGATCTTGATGCCCAATATGTAAGCAGCTTCACTGAGGTCTTTCATTCAAAAACTCTTATTCAAGTATCCCTTTATGCTATCCAGAAATTCTATATCATTTCCAATCAGCAATATGTCATCCACATATAATATTAGAAATGCTACAGAGCTCCCACTCACTTTCTTGTAAATACAGGCTTCTCCAAAAGTCTGTGTAAAACCAAATGCTTTGATCACACTATCAAAGCGTTTATTCCAACTCCGAGAAGCTTGCACCGATTCATAAATGGATCGCTGGAGCTTGCACACTTTGTTAGCTCCCTTTGGATCGAAAAAACCTTCCGGTTGCATCATATACAACTCTTCTTCCAGAAATCCATTCAAGAATGCAGTTTTGACATCCATCTGTCATATTTCATAATCATAAAATGCGGCAATTGCTAACATGATTCGGACAGACTTAAGCATCGCTACGGGTGAGAAGGTCTCATCGTAGTCAATCCCTTGAACTTGTCAAAAACCTTTCGCAACAAGTCGAGCTTTGTGGACAGTAACATTACCGTCAGCACCAGTCTTCTTCTTGAAGATCCATTTATTCTCAATTGCTTGCCAATCAATGGGTAAGTCAACCAAAGTCCACACTTTGTTCTCCTACATGGATCCCATCTCAGATTCCATGGCTTCAAGCCATTTTGCGGAATCTGGGCTCACCATCACTTCTTCATAGTTCGTAGGTTCATCATGATCTAGTAGCATGACTTCCAGAATAGGATTACCGTACCACTCTAGTACGGATCTTACTCTGGTTGATCTATGAAGATTAGTAGCAACTTGATCTGACGTTTCATGATCATCATCATTAACTTCCTCACCAGTTGGTGTAGGTGTCACAGAAACCGATTTCTGTGATGTACTACTTTCCAATAAGGGAGCAGGTACAGTGACCTCATCAAGTTCTACTTTTCTCCCACTCACTTCTTTCGAGAGAAACTCCTTCTCTAGAAAGGATCCATTCTTAGCAATGAATGTCTTGCCTTCGGATCTGTGATAGAAGGTGTACCCAACAGTCTCCTTTGGGTATCCTATGAAGACACATTTCTCCGATTCGGGTTCGAGCTTATCAGGTTGAAGCTTTTTCACATAAGCATCGCAACCCCAAACTTTCAGAAACGACAACTTTGGTTTCTTGCCAAACCATAGTTCGTAAGGCGTTGTCTCAATGGATTTTGATGGTGCCCTATTTAACGTGAATGCGGCCATCTCTAAAGCATAACCCCAAAACGATAGCAGTAAATCTGTAAGAGACATCATAGATCGCACCATATCTAGTAAAGTATGATTACGACGTTCGGACACACCATTACGCTGTGGTGTTCCAGGTGGCGTGAGTTGCGAAACTATCCCGCTTTGTTTCAAATGTAGACCAAACTCGTAACTCAAATATTCTCCTCCACGATGGGATCATAGAAACTTTATTTTCTTGTTACGATGATTTTCAACTTCACTCTGAAATTCTCTGAACTTTTCAAATGTTTCAGACTTATGTTTCATTAAGTAGATATACCCATATCTGCTTAAATCATCTGTGAAGGTGAGAAAATAACGATATCCGCCACGAGCCTCAACATTCATCGGACCACATACATCTGTATGTATGATTTCCAACAAATCTGTTGCTCTCTCCATAGTATCGGAGAATGGCGTTTTAGTCATCTTGCCCATGAGGCATGGTTCGCAAGTACCAAGTGATTCATAATCAAGTGGTTCCAAAAGTCCATCAGTATGGAGTTTCTTCATGCGCTTTATACCGATATGACCTAAACGGCAGTGCCACAAATAAGTTGCACTATCATTATCAACTCTGCATCTTTTGGCTTCAACATTATGAATATGTGTATCACTACTATCGACATTCATCAAAAATAGACCACTCTTCAAGGGTGCATGACCATAAAAGATATTACTCATATAAATAGAACAACCATTATTCTTTGATTTAAATGAATAACCGTCTCGCATCAAACAAGATCCAGATATAATGTTCATGCTCAACGCTGGCACCAAATAACAATTATTTAGGTCTAATACTAACCCCGAAGGTAGATGTAGAGGTAGCATGCCGACCGCGATCACATCGACTTTGGAACCGTTTCCCACGTGCATCGTCACCTCGTCCTTTGCCAGTGTTCGCTTAATCTGTAGTCCCTGTTTTGAGTTGCAAATATTAGCAACAGAACCAATATCAAATACCTAGGTGCTACTGCGAGCTCTAGTAAGGTACACATCAATAACATGTATATCACATATACCTTTGTTCACCTTGCCATCCTTCTTATCCGCCAAATACTTGGGGCAGTTCCGCTTCCAATGACCAGTCTGCTTGCAGTAGAAGCACTCAGTTTCAGGCTTAGGTCCAGACTTGGGTTTCTTCTCCTGAGCAGCAACTTGCTTGCTGTTCTTCTTGAAGTTCCCCTTCTTCTTCCCTTTGCCCTTTTTCTTGAAACTAGTGGTCTTGTTGACCATCAACACTTGATGCTCCTTCTTGATTTCTACCTCCGCAGCTTTTAGCATTGCGAAGAGCTCGAGAATTGTCTTATTCATCCCTTGCATATTATAGTTCATCACGAAGCTCTTGTAGCTTGGTGGCAGTGATTGAAGAACTCTGTCAATGACACTATCAACCGGAAGATTAACTCCCAGCTGAGTCAAGTGATTATGGTACCCAGACATTCTGAGTATATGTTCACTGACAGAACTATTCTCCTCCATCTTGCAGCTGTAGAACTTATTGGAGACTTCATATCTCTCAATCCAGGAATTTGCTTGACATATTAACTTCAACTCCTGGAACATCTCATATGCTTCATGACGTTCAAAACTTTGTTGAAGTCCCGGTTCTAAGATGTAAAGCATGGCACACTGAACTATCGAGTAGTCATCAGCTTTGCTCTGCCAGACGTTCTTAGCGTCATCAGTTGCATCAGCAGCAGGCCTGGCACCCAGCGGTGATTCCAGGACGTAATTCTTCTGTGCACCAATGAGGATAATCCTCAAGTTACGGACCCAGTCCGTGTAATTGCTACCATCATCTTTCAACTTTGCTTTCTCAAGGAACGCATTAAAATTCAACGGAACAATAGCACGGGCCATCTATCTACAATGAAACATAGACAAGCAAGATACTATCAGGTACTAAGTTCATGATAAATTTAAGTTCAATTAATCATATTACTTAAGAACTCCCACTTAGAAAGACATCCCTCTAATCCTCTAAGTGATCACGTGATCCAAATCAACTAAACCATAACCGATCATCACGTGAAATGGAGTAGCTTTCAATGGTGAACATCACTATGTTGATCATATCTATTATATGATTCCCGCTTGACCTTTCGGTCTCAGTGTTCCGAGGCCATATCTGCATATGCTAGGCTCGTCAAGTTTAACCTGAGTATTCTGCGTGTGCAAAACTGGCTTGCACCCGTTGTAGATGGACGTAGAGCTTATCACACCCGATCATCACGTGGTGTCTGGGCACGACGAACTTTGGCAACGGTGCATACTCAGGGTGAATACGTTTATCTTCAAATTTAGTGAGAGATCATCTTATAATGCTACCATCAATCAAAGCAAGATAAGATGCATAAAAGATAAACATCACATGCAATCAATATAAGTGATATGATATGACCATCATCATCTTGTGCTTGTGATCTCCATCTCCGAAGCACCGTCATGATCAACATCGTCACCAGCACGACACCTTGATCTCCATCGTAGCATCGTTGTCGTCTCGCCAGTCTTATGCTTCCATGACTATCGCTACCGCTTAGTGATAAAGTAAAGCATTACAGGGCGATTGCATTGCATACAATAAAGCGACAACCATATGGCTCCTGCCAGTTGCCGATAACTCGGTTACAAAACATGATCATCTCATACAATAAAATTTAGCATCATGTCTTCACCATATCACATCACAACATGCCCTGCAAAAACAAGTTAGACGTCCTCTACTTTGTTGTTGCAAGTTTTACGTGGCTGCTACAGGCTTAGCAAGAACCGTTCTTACCTACGCATCAAAACCACAATGATAGTTTGTCAAGTTGGCGCTGTTTTAACCTTCGCAAGGACCGGGCGTAGCCACACTCAGTTCAACTAAAGTTGGAGAAACTGACACCCGCCAGCCACCTGTGTGCAAAGCACGTCGGTAGAACCAGTCTCGTGTAAGCGTACGCGTAATGTCGGTCCGGGCCGCTTCATCCAACAATACCGCCGAACCAAAGTATGGCATGCTGGTAAGCAGTATGACTTATATCGCCCACAACTCACTTGTGTTCTACTCGTGCATATAACATCAATGCATAAAACCAGGATCGGATGCCACTATTGGGGAACGTAGCAATTTCAAAAAAATTCCTACGCACACGCAAGATCATGGTGATGCATAGCAACGAGAGGGGATAGTGTTGTCCACGTACCCTCGTAGACCGAAAGCGGAAGCCTTAGCACAACGTGGTTGATGTAGTCGTACGTCTTCACGATCCTACCGATCAAGTACCGAACATACGACACCTCCGAGTTCAGCACACGTTCAGCCCGATGACGTCCCTCGAACTCCGATCCAGCCGAGTGTTGAGGGAGAGTTTCATCAGCACGACGGTGTGGTGACGATGTTGATGTTCTACCGACGCAGGGCTTCGCCTAAGCACTGGTACAGTATTATCAAGGTGGACTATGGTGGAGGGGGGCACCGCACACGGCTAAGAGATCAATGATCAATTGTTATGTCTCTAGGGTGCCCCCTGCCCCCGTATATAAAGGAGCAAGGGGGTGTGGCCGGCCAAGGGAGAGGGCGCGCCAGGAGGAGTCCTACTCCCACTGGGAGTAGGACCCCCCCTTTCCTAGTTGGATTAGGACTTTGAGGTGGAAGGAGTGGAGGAGAAGGAAGGAAGGGGGGGGGGCGCCGCTCCCCTCTCCTTGTCCTATTGGGACTAGGGGGGAGGGGCACGCGGCCAGCCCTTGCCTCCTCTCCTCTCTTCCACCTAGGCCCACAAAGGCCCATATGATTCCCGGGGGGTTCCGGTAACCTCCCGGTACTCCGGTAAAATCCCGATTTTAACTGGAACACTTTTGATATCCAAACATAGGCTTCCAATATATCAATCTTCATGTCTCGACCATTTCGAGACTCCTCGTCATGTCCGTGATCACATTCGGGACTCCGAACAACCTTCGGTACATCAAAACACATAAACTCATAACAAAACTGTCATCGTAACGTTAAGCGTGTGGACCCTACGGGTTCGAGAACTATGTAGACATGACCGAGACAAGTCTCCGGTCAATAACCAAAAGCGGAACCTGGATGCTCATATTGGCTCCTACATATTCTATGAAGATCTTTATCGGTCATACCGCATAACAACATAAGTTGTTCCCTTTGTCATCGTATGTTACTTGCCCGAGATTTGATCGTCGGTATCTCAATACCTAGTTCAATCTCGTTACTGGTCAAGTCTCTTTACTCGTTCCGTAATACATCATCCCGCAACTAACTCATTAGTTGCAATGCTTGCAAGGCTTAAGTGACGTGCATTACCGAGAGGGCCCAGAGATACCTCTCCGACAATCGGAGTGACAAATCCTAATCTCGAAATACGCCAACCCAACAAGTACCTTCGGAGACACCTGTAGAGCACCTTTATAATCACCCAGTTACGTTGTGACGTTTGGTAGCACGCAAAGTGTTCCTCCGATAAACGGGAGTTGCATAATCTCATAGTCATAGGAACATGTATAAGTCATGAAGAAAGCAATAGCAACATACTAGACGATCATGTGCTAAGCTAACGGAATGGGTCATGTCAATCACATCATTCTCCTAATGATGTGATCCCGTTAATCAAATGACAACTCATGTCTATGGTTAGGAAACTTAACCATCTTTGATCAACGAGCTAGTCAAGTAGAGGCATACTAGTGACACTCTGTTTGTCTATGTATTCACACATGTATTATGTTTCCGGTTAATACAATTCTAGCATGAATAATAAACATTTATCATGATATAAGGAAATAAATAATAACTTTATTATTGCCTCTAAGGCATATTTCCTTCATGAACAACTATGGCATCAAGATCAAGCACATCAGATGTGACAATTGCACTGAATTCAAGAACACCGGCCTCGACACTTATCTTGATACTTTGGGCATCACTCATGAGTTCTCATCTCCGTACACGCCGCAATAGAATGACATCGTGGAATGCAAGAACAGAACACTCATTGAGATGGCCCGGACGATGCTCGATGAATACAAGACTCCAAGGAAGTTCTGGCCTGAAGCCATTGATACTGCATGCCATGTCATCAACCGTGTTTATCTTCACAAGCTTCTGAGCAAAACATCCTATGAACTCCTCACTGGTAAGAAGCCAAATGTCAGTTACTTCAAAGTATTTGGTGCCAGGTGCTGGATCAAGGATCCACATCAAACTTCAAAATTTGCACCGAAAGCACATGAAGGTTTTATGCTTGGTTACGGAAAGGATTCACACTCCTACAGAGTCTTCAACCTCTTTCACTATAAAGTGGTTGAAACTGTGGATGTGCGGTTTGATGAGACTAACGGCTCGCAAAGAGAGCACATGCCAAATTTGCTAGATGAAGTTCCATCCAGGGAATCCATCAAGCTTATGGGAACTAGAGAAATCATACCGTCTGAAGCACAACCTGAAGAGGAACTCATCATCTCTGCACCTGATCCACGTGAAGACAATACTCAGCCTGAACACAGTCCTTCTAACGATGACAATGATCAGCAACAGAAAAATCTTTGTCCTGTTCATCCTCGTGTTGCAAATGAAGTATAGATTGAGAAAATAATTGATAGCATCAATGCACCTGGTCCACTCACTCTTTCAAGGGCAACACAACTAGCAAATTTCTGTGGGCACTTCGCATTCGTCTCAATATCTAAACCCAAGAAAGTTGATGAAGCCTTCATGCAACCTGAATGGATTCAAGCTATGCAAGAAGAGCTTCAACAGTTTGAGCTGAATAATGTATGGGAACTGGTCAAGCGTCCTAATCCTCGTAAACACAATATCATAGGCACTAAATGGATATATCGCAACAAGCAAGATGAGCATAGACAAGTTGTCAGAAGCAAGGCTCGTCTCGTTGCTCAAGGATACACACAAGTTGAAGGAATTGACTTTGATGAAACATTTGCTCCTGTGGCTAGTCTTGAAGCTATACGCATACTGCTGGCCTATGCAAATCATCATAACATTCTTCTGTATCAAATGGATGTGAAGAGTGCTTTTCTCAATGGAAAGATTGAAGAAGAAGTGTATGTTGCACAACCGCCTGGCTTTGAAGATCCAAAACATCCTGACATGGTTTACAAGCTCAACAAGGCACTGTATGGCCTCAAACAAGCCCCTCGTGCTTGGTATGATACACTCAAGGACTTCCTGAAGAGCAAAGGCTTCAAACCTGGTTCCCTGGATCCCACGCTCTTCACGAAGACATATGATGGTGAACTGTTTGTGTGCCAAATATATGTGGATGACATTATCTTCGGCTGCATTGATCAGAAATACAGTGATGATTTGGATACATGATGCAAGAGCAATATCAGATGTCCATGATCGGTGAGCTGAAGTTCTTCCTTGGTCTTCGAATACGACATCAACGCAATGACATCTTCATATCTCAAGAGAAATACCTTCAATATACTGATTTGGTTTCTGTCCTCTACAGCATTCACTTATAGCTATGTCTTCTAGTTGAATCTTTTGAACTAAGTGAATGTGATCGGACCCTGACCTTTCTATGCTCCCGTCTTAAGTCTATCTATCCAAATCATATGCATTCTATTGAAACTGTTGAATGTCTTTGCTGCGTCCTTGTCAGTAGAACATACAGAGACAAACATTGAATCTATTTTAAATGCTCAATCCTTTTTACCTGAAACCCGGAGAAGCGGGAACGACCACCCGACAATCCAGGCATGCGTGGGAACATGGAACAACCTCCTATGTGTTGCATGATCGCCACGTGTCCTTCAGGTGTGAACCGCCAGGGGCACCTGTGTAATAACGTTGTGCCTCCCTTGTCCCTATAAATACATGCCTCACCCCAGTCATTATCTCTTCTTCTACTCTCGCACAAACCCTAGCGCCACCGCTAGCCCTCGACGATGCCGGCGACGAAGCACTTAGCTGTCGCGACCTCACCGACGCCGTCATCATTCCGGCCGCGGACATCTTCTTCTCCGCCGTCGCTGTAGGTGTCCTCTGTCGCCAAGTTAGGGCACGGAAGATCAAACTGCTCGGCCTCCTCACCCACTCCATCTAGCAGTTCCTCGTGTGGTAAATAAAACCTCTTTTTACAGTCTTTTTGATTCGATAGATTCATCCTTTCCAACCACAAGTGGTTTCTGGTGCTACAAAATTGGATCTATCCTGTTCAGCATCAAATAGCATGTCTAGTATGTTCACTTATGCTTCACAAAGTAGTTAGATTCCTCACTTGTACTTATTCGTGGATTCATACAAATCTGGAACCAACTCACTACATATGAGTGAATGTCTTCGCACTATGAGGTCAATGTCTTCTAAACTGATTTATCTTCAAAATCTTCTAAGAATGCATATGACCTCTTCCCCTTCCCTCGCATCTCTAATGCTGTCACAGGTACATGTCCGTGGGAGAATCCCTTGGTTCTCATAGTCTGCATTCATTTGCAGAGTTCTTACAGCGTCACATAAATTCTCCTGAAGCCAGTTCCTGTCTGACCAGTAGACGGAAGACTTCAACAGTGTTGAAGCCTTTCAGTCTAAACTTCATGACAACTCAAAAATCAGTCAGGAAGGGCGGCAAACAACGTCGTGGAAACACTGCTAAGGACCTGCCACCGGATCTCTATGAGTTATACAAGTCAGATCTAGAAGAAACCTATGGAGAACGCAAGAACCAAATCCAATGGATTCGAAGACATTGGGCAGAGGAATGTTTCAAGTACAGATTTGTCACCAAGGAGTATGCTGAGAAGAATGCCTTAAAGGGCCCCTGGGGAGATATAATATACAAAGGTCTTCAACCCAAGTCGAAGTCCGAAGCTATTGCTCAAGGCTTCTACCCCTGCATAATTCGTGGACCTCAGCCTGCTAATGCCGACCCATCCTCTCTATTATGGTGTTGTGAAGATAATCTGTTCAAGCGCAACTATCAGGCTGCAAAGAAGTCAGCCAAGGAAAACAAGAAGTCTTTGGGATTAGACTTCAACCCAGGCCCCTCTACACCATGAGCTGACGGCACACGTGAAGTTGAACCCAATCTTATTGGGCCCTTCTACAACTTAGAAGGTCTCATCACTCACATTCAGGTTCAAGGGGCAGCCGTGGACCACTCTGCAGATGACACTAATTCTGACGAAGCATCTGCACCACCGAAGCCTGTGAAGCAAAAGAAACCAAAGGCTTCAAAGCCCTCTTCTGCACCAAAGGTATCACGGGCGAAGCCTCTGGCCACTGCACCTCCTGAAGTCAGTGTGCAGTCTGAAGATCTCTCACGCATCTCCAAGTCTGACAAGATGAAAAAGCCCATGCAACCCACTGGTCAAGCACTGACTCCTGCTGCTGTTTTGAGAAACGAGAATGACGCCATTGATCTGTCCAGCGACGATGATCTTAGCGATGACGCTCTAGAGCAATTGATAAAGAGCAAGCAAGAGGCGGAAATCTTCAATGATCTTCCTGTCTTTGATGTGGGGATCCTGTACAAGTTTATTGATGAGTGGTTTGACAGTCTAGATGTCAGTTTTGATGATCTTCAGCTTCCAATTGGCCTCAGCGTCTCCTTCCATAGAGCCATTGCTCCTGACCTGGCTCTTGCCCAGAAGATTGTTGAGCTGAAGAACAAAATTGACTATGAAAAGGCTCAGTTCAAGAAGCACATGGCCAAGCTCAATGTTGAAGACATTCAAAACTTCAAGGTCATGATGCATGGGCTCAAGGAGGCATTCCACAAGAAGCAAGAAGAAGCAAAAGGTTCTCGTGACCACATGAAGAATCTTGCTACCAAATGTGTTCAAGGCTACAATGAAGCTGAAAAGCGCAAGGCTTTGGGGCGACCAGGCATCGACCCCAAAATGGCTGCCAAGAAGAAGAAGCCAGCTGTGGCAGAACCAGAAGCATCGAGGCAGGAAGAACCTCGCATTGTCTTCCCAGCCAGTATGACAGGCTCGAAACCTAAGGTCCCCACAGTGGCTTCAGAATTCAAGAAAACTAGAGAAGCTGAAGCCGAAGCCAGAAAGCACAAGACCAAAGCCACCACTGATGATGCTCCCCCAACCAAGAAAAGGAAAACAAAGAAGAGAGACCGGGCTGCTTCCATAGAGCCCCTTCTTGTCGAGCCAATTTCTGTTGCTCGTCCTACGTCTGAACATCGTGAATGTCGTCTGGTAGTTCATGAGCCTGCTTCCACAAAGGCTCATGAATCTGAAGGGAATCTATCTATTGACCCCACCACAACTGAAGACATTGGTCCTCACGACAATGTTGAAGATGATGAAGTCCTTCCTCAGATCGAGCACAATTTGGTATCATCGCCTGTTCTCATGAATAGCAAACTCATCAGCATTGGTCGTCCATTGATGCCAATTGCTCAGGATGACTCATGGGCTGATCACCCTCAAGAATCCCCTCATGTTGAAGAAACACCAGTCACTCCCCCACCATAGGTCACCACTCCGGTGATTGACAGTGAAGACTTTGAGGCCCAACCAACTCCATCTCCACAAGCGTTGCCAGCATTTCGCAGGCTTCGCAAAGGACCTAGGCCACAGGTCACATTGTCAAGTGTTCCCGAAGGAGAAGAGCGCCAATCCGTCTCACGCGAAGTCTTTCCTGAAGCCTCTCCTACTGTGAACATCCCTGAATCTGAAGCCAAAACGGCTGAAGACATTCCGGCTGCATCAGCCGATGACCATGAAGAAGAGCCAAGAGAAGAAGAACGTTTTGGTACACCCACGTCCAACCCTGAAGTTGTTCTCGAGGAGAACGTGTCCGACCCTCCAGCTCCTGAAGTGGAGGTTACCAATACTGAGGCGGCCACCAACATCAACACTGAAGCCAATGACATTGTCATGGCTGAAGCTAATGTTGCGCCTGAAGCTAATGTGGTGCCAGAAGTAAATGCACCTGAAGACAATGCCTCTGCTCCTGTACCTCCTCCAAGGCCACACACCATCGAGCAAGCATATGATCATGGACAACTTGTTACCGTCCGCTGGCCAATTCTGCTTCCTCCGCCTGCTCCCGGACCTTAGTTTGCCTATCATGTGGAGCGCATGCCTCAGATCCAGAAGCCAAAGCCAAGGCTACCACGGTTTACAGGTACTACAACTTCACCAGGATCATTTAATCTGAATGGATTCAAGGCACACAACACATTCTTCGACAGTGACAAGAACCCCTACACAAGGCCAAGAATCTCTTCGGACCAATTCTGGAGTTATCAGCAGCGAAGCTATTATTCATGCATCTTGTACAATCACGGATGCATCTTCCCTCATATGCATCTTGATTGTGAAGCCATTGCTGGACTGCCATGCCTTGAAGAAGCCCTTGACTACTTCCGTGATGCGGGTCTGCTCAACTTTGTGACTGCAAAGGAACACAGGAATGAAGAACTTCTGCTTCAATTCTATGCTACCCTCCACATTCCTGGATACAACAGGGATCCGAAGACTTGGATCCTTGAGTGGATGACAGGCGATGTTCATCATGAAGCTAAAGCCCAAGACATCATTGAGCTCACAGCCCTGCCCACTCCTGGCGAATATTATGAACCAGGTTGTCAACAACACCAGAATGCTTTGGAGATCATTTTCCAGAAGCCAGAACCCAACATGAGCCAAATGTTGAGCATGATGAAGCCTTTGCCTCACGACGCTGAATACCCAACCGGATTCTTTGTTGAAGACCTAGAGTATCTGCCCCGCACCATTTACCACATCATCAGAAAAACTCTATGGCTTGTCAAAGGACATGCATCTGCAGTGTCGGTGTACTAGAGTAGGGGTACCCTAGTATCCCGAACTTGTGCATGGGCAGTCGCAGCATCCCGCGGCGAGGCTTGCCGGGTGACCGCCGAGGACCTCCGTGGTTCCTTTGGAGCCATTCAAGGACAAAGTATCCAAGCCAAGGAGACAAGACCCCGGCAAGAGGAGCTTGCCGGGAAGGCCAACCAAGGCATCTCAAGGAACTTGCCGCGATGCGCCACGCGTCCCGGCAAGGCCCGGTGAGTGACAAGCTCCCGGACGCGACAAGACAATGACCGCGGCAAGGCGCTTGCCGCGGCAAGCCACCACTCTGTACCCGCGCTCCAGCACATCTACCAACGTGTCGCTCTGGGACCCTTCCAGGCGTATGTGGCGGGAGGCTGTGCAGCCAGCGGTGCGCGGTGGCAAGCGGCGCTGACAAGATTGCCATCGTGGCGAGCGGTGGCGTCCCTGACGGTCCCTTTTGCACTATTTGGGCGGCGCAGACGGGCATTTAGTGCCCTTGTCCCCTGCCGTCAGGGTTAGGTATGATACACTGTAGCAGGTAGTTGTACCAACCGCAACACCTTTCCATTTTTACCCTTGTCTACATTGCCACATGTCGGTGACCCCTTGAGCATATAAAAGGAGGCCCATGCGCAACGTAGAGGAAAAGGAGAAGGAAAAAGACACTCACGCTCGGTCTCGTTAGCTGTTGGTGTGTACTGTAGCATTCAATGCTCCCGAGCAAGAACTCAATACAAACCACAAAGCAGGAGTAGGGTTTTACGCATCCGTGCGGCCCGAACCTGGGTAAACTGCTCGTGTGTTTC
>NC_057797.1:609566054-609591801 GCF_018294505.1 Triticum aestivum
CCGAACCGAAAGGGGCTCGGTCCGCCGGTCCCATAGGTGTTCGTGGATTAGTCCCCCGACATCTTTGGCGCGCCAGGTAGGGGGTGCGTCGAGGTTGTGTGAACCTGATCCGGCGTTCACACGAGCTAAATCTTCATCGTCTTTATCGACATGCCGCCGAAGAAGAAGGCTTCGGAGGCGGCCGCTCCGTCCGCGCCGAACCCACCACCGCCGAAGCAAACAGCTGGTGGGGTAGACGCCGGCGGAAGAACGGGCGTCAACGAGGGAGCTCACGATGCTGCCAGGTCCAAGGACAAGGCTGCGCTGCCCATCGGCGGCGCAGTCGGCTCCCACAACGACCGGGCGCACTCCAATACCTCAGCGTCTGTACACGCACCGCGCCCATCCCAGGAGGCGCGGGACCGGCAGCGTCATGGTACTCACGGTGCCATACGTTTGCTGGACCAAGATCAAGCTGGTGGATCTCGGAGTGCTCAAGACCAGCATGCACGCCAACATGCTGGCGTGAGCGGGGCACGGTCGCCTGGACGAGATACTGCTCCTTCTAACATAGTTAGAAGTCCGACCATATCCCGCTCCTCACACCGTTCGCCGCCGCCACCCGTCACTTCAGCAGAAGCTTTGGTGTGAGCTCAACTGCTCCTAGACTACCCTCCAGCGGCAGACAAGATCGACGACTGGAGGGCCACCATTCAAAGTCTCATCGGCTTCGCCAACGGCGACACTCCATGGCAGCCGAGTACATCGCAGCCGCGGCAAGTTAGCCAGGCACGAGCCGGCGGCGACAAGACCGGTGGGGGTGCAACCACTGTGCACTCTCCGCCCCGAAGGCCAAGATCGCCGACTCGCCGGATCCACCTCGACAGCGACTCCACCGCGTCATCAGATCCACGAGCTCGTCGCGATCAGCGCCAAGTTCTTCACGAACGACAGCAAGAAGACGCTCGTACTCGCATCGAGCGCCGAAGAGAAGCGCGGCGTCAATCAGACCAGCGCGCTGGGCCCTCTGTCGACATGCATGCGCCAGGGGAACCAGGCGACTTGCCGTACGCGGTAGGTTACCCTGCGTTTACTCATGAGCTGCGGCAAGTCCAGTGGCCCAGCAAGAAGAATTTCAAGCCAGACGTACCAGAGAAGTACGACGGCAAGTCGCATCCGTCGGAGTTCCTCAACATCTACACCATCGCGGTGCAAGCTGCCGGGGGGCGGGACGACAAGATCCTTGCCAACTACTTCCCGCTGGTGCTCAAGCCCAATGTCAGGTCCTGGCTCATGCATTTGCCGGACAACTCCATATCCTCCTGGGCAGACCTATGCCATCAGTTTGTCGGCGCCTTTACAGGCGGCCGCGAACCTCATGGCCAAGAGAGTGACCTTCACCTGCTCGCTTAGAAGGAAGGAGAGCCCCTGCGCAAGTACATTCAGAGATTCAGCCATGTACAGCACAACATCCCAAATGTCCACCCTGCCGCGGTCATCAGCGCGTTCCATCAGAACATGCGTAACCGCAGGATGTGGGAGGAGATGGCGATGTGCAAGATCAGAGACGTCAGTGAGCTGTATGCCCTGGCCGACAAGTGTGCACGTGCTGAGGAAGGGAGGAAACTCCCCAGAGAGAATACAAGAGCAGGAGGATCTAACAGCGAGGATGCTGCCCCGGCAAAGAAAAACCGGCGGCGGAACAACAGGAAGAAGAAAGGCAAAGACGTGCTAGTCATTGAGCAGTCCGGCAACGAAGGTGGCGCCAAGAAAGCCAAAGCTGGTAGCTCCGGCAAGGAGATTGCCGCATGCACCAACTGCCAGGCTGTGGCGGTCGCCGACAAGCAGGACGGCATCGACAAGCAGTACTGCAAGATCCACCGCACCAAGGGCCATGACCTCCAGAGCTGCAAGAAGGTCGAGCAGCTTGTCCAGCAGCAAAAGGCTGAATACGAGCGACGCGACAAGGAGAGGGCCCAAGGAGGCGCTGGAGAATCCGACAAGAAGCGCGCCGGCCAGGGAGGATGCCGCGGCAAGGCCAAGCAGTGGCAAGGAGACAGACCTCCCCGCGGCCGCGACAAGGATGAAGATGACGACGACGATGAAGACATGGATGATGTCGAGACCAGTGAGGAGGAGTTCCAGAAAGCCATAGAGGTCTTGTGCGTTGACGGTGGTGCTTCTCTGCATACTTCGCACCACCAACTCAAGCAGTGGGTGCGGGAAGTCAATGCGGCGGAACCACCTGTCGAGTCACGCAAGCTTCTGAAATGGTCCAACACGCCTATCATCTTTGATATTGAGGACCACCCTGATCGCACAACTGCGGTGGGGTGCTTGCCGATGTTGGTTTCACCAACTATCCGCAACCTCAAGGCCACTAAGATGCTAGTTGATGGCGGGGCCGGCTTGAACCTGATCTCCTTCACTGTACTCCAGAAACTCCAGATCCCTGACAGCAAGCTTGAAGAGACCGGCACATTCCAAGGAATCAACCCGGGAAGGAGCAAGCCGAAGGGGAAGGTCACGTTGCTAGTAACATTTGGCAGCGAGTTGAACTTCAGGACTGAGAGGGTCACTTTTGACGTTGCCGATTTTCCATTGCCTTACAATGGGATACTCGGCCGTCCAGCACTCGCCAAGTTCATGGCGGCCTCTCACTACGCATACAACATGCTGAAGATGCCAGGCCCGATAAGCGTCATCTCTGTCCCTGGCGACAAGAAGGACGCTCTTATCTACGCCGACAAGATCTACCGGGAAGCGGCAGCCGCAACAGATCACAAGTCACCTGCCGTTGAAGCTCCCGGGGGGAAGAAGAAGACCAAGTCTGGCAAGAGTTCTGATGCCCACTCCGGCAAGCGCACCTCTTCGGAGTGCTGCGCTGCCATCGAGGACGCACCATCGAGCTCCACCGGCAAGTGTAAGAAGACAATGGCAGCTCCGCCAGAGACCAAGAAGGTGTCCGCCAAGGAGGACGGCACTGGTGGTACCTTCACCATCAGTGCCACTCTTGACCCTAAATAGGAAAGCGCGCTCATTGCTTTCCTGCGGGCGAACGTCGACGTGTTTGCGTGGCAACCGTCTGACATCCCCGGTGTTCCGAGGAAAGTAATTGAGCACCATCTTGCCGTTTGTCCTCATGCGCGACCCGTCAAGCAGAAGGTCAGGAAGCAAGCAGTGGAGCGCCAAGAATTCATCCCAGAAGAGATGAAGAAATTGGAAGCAGCAGGCCTTGTCAGAGGAGTGCTCCATCCTACGTGGTTGGCCAATCCTGTAGTCGTGCGCAAGGCAAACGAGAAATGGAGGCTTTGTATCGACTTTACCGATGTTAATAAAGCTTGTCCCAAAGACCCATTTCCCTTGCCGCGCATTGACCAGATTGTTGACTCCACGGCCGGATGTGACTTGCTTTTGTTTCTTGATGCATACTCAGGATATCATCAAATCTTCATGGCAGAAGAGGATGAGGAGAAGACAGCATTCATCACTCCATGTGGCACGTACTGTTTCATACGGATGCCTTTCGGTTTAAAAAATGCTGGTTCAACATTTGCAAGGGTAGTCCATGTCGCTCTTGAGCCACAAATACACAGAAATGTGGAAGCCTACATGGATGACATAGTGGTCAAGAGCAAGGACAAGGCAACTCTGATTCAAGATTTAGACGAGACTTTTGCAAATCTGCGCAAGATCAGACTCAAGCTCAACCCTGAGAAGTGTGTGTTTGGAGTCCCCTCCGGCAAGCTTCTCAGGTTCTTTGTGTCTCAGCGGGGAATTGAAGCCAATCCCAACAAGATCAAGGCCATTGAGCAGATTGAAGCACCAAAGCACATCAAGGATGTATGAAGACTTGCCGGTTGCGTGGCTGCTCTCAGCAGGTTTATCTCTAGGTCTGCTGAGAGCGCCCTGCCGTTTTTCAAAATATTGAAAAAGGTAGGTCCAATGAAATGGACTCCGGAAGCGGAGACTGCGCTGCAAGACTTGAAGAGATACCTGTCCTCCACTCCAACACTTGTCGCACCTAAGCCACAAGAGAAGTTGCTGCTGTATATAGCGGCAACCAATCAAGTGGTTAGTGCTGCGTTAGTAGCAGAGAGGGAGGCAGATGACGAGCCAGCAACCACGGCAGGCGCATGCAGCGACAAGCAGGGGGCTTCCCCGACAAGCTCTGGTCCCGACAAGGATGGATCTGCGCAGACGCGCAAGGAGATACAGAAGAGAATGGTGCAGCGCCCAGTTTACTTTGTCAGTTCCCTTCTGCAGGGGGCTAGGTCAAGGTACTCTGGCGTGCAGAAATTGCTTTTCGGCCTTCTTATGGCCTCAAGAAAGCTGTGCCATTACTTCCAAGCACATGAGATCACAGTTGTCACTTGTTTTCCGCTGAAGAGGATACTATAGAATCCAGAAGCGACAGGCAGGATTGTTGAGTGGGCACTGGAACTGTCAAGCTTTGGCCTCAAGTTTGAGAGTACTTCAACTATCCAAAGCAGAGCATTGGCAGAATTCATAGCAGAGTGGACGCCAACACCAGATGAAGAGATTCCAGAAACGAGCATCCCCGTCGAGGAAGCAAGCAAAGAGTGGCTGATGTACTTTGATGGTGCCTTTTCGCTGCAAGGCGCCGGTGCTGGCGTGCTGCTTGTCGCACCCACCGGAGAGCACCTCAAGTACGTAGTCCAGATGCACTTTCCCAAGGAGCAAGCAACAAACAATACTGCAGAGTATGAAGGCTTGCTTGCCGGTCTCAGGATCGCGGCAGACCTTGGGATCAAGAAGCTCATTGTCAGGGGTGACTCGCAGCTTGTCGTCCGCCAAGTGAACAAGAGCTATCAGAGTCCGTTGATGGAAGCCTATATTGACAAAGTGAGAAAGCTAGAAGAGCACTTTGACGGCCTACAGATGGAGCATGTTCCAAGAGCTCAGAACGACATTGTCGATGGCTTGTCAAAGTGCGCCGCACTAAAGTTACCTGTGGAACCAGGGATCTTTGTGCTCAAGCTGACTCGACCGTTCGTAACGCCATCAAATGGACAGAGCAAGAAGAGGAAGTTGATTTCTGGTGACTATTTTCCAGCAGAGCTTCCCGAAGCTGCCGCCAAGAAGGTCCCCAAGATCAACACCAAGAGTGCTGAGGAGCAGTCTGCTCCGGCAAGCCCTAGGGTTTGTTCCGTTGAAGCAGAAGCTCCCGACAAGTTTCGCTCCGGCAAGCTTGCCGGGGAACGTCAAGCTCCGGCTGAGCCGCAGGTTCTCGCACATCTTGTCAGTTTCATGCTTTCTATTTTTTGCATGTGTTATCTGACACTTTGTGCAGCACCTACCCCCGGTAAGCAACAACGAGCCATAAGGCTCCATATCTTTATTTTCTCCTCTTTCTTTTTTCTCAAGGAAAGGAAGATTCCCTCGCCCACAAGTTTGCCAGGGGGGGAAAGGAGAAGATAATGGTATGGACCAGGCGTCGTTCAAGAAAGTTTCGCCTTCCTGGGAAGCAAACAACAGAAAAGCTAAGTTGCCAAAGTTTGAGCAATCAGATTTTTTTAAATTTTTTAACTTATCTTCCTTGAACGACTGTGCTTTGTATGGAAAACCTGTGCGCAGAGGAACCAACTTGTAGCTAGTTGCGCCCTTACTTTGTTTCGAGTCCGCTCAACAACTTAAGCGAGCTGCGACTAGTTGCGACAAGGTTTCTTGTCGGTAGCGGCACCGCCAGCAGGCTGCTGACGTCCCGCACTCAGCGCTCGCGGCTAAGGTGCCTGCGCTGGCAAGTTCCCTAAAAGCGTAGGGCAAAAACATACAAAGGAAGGAATCAAGAAAAGGAGATAACATTGCAATCATTACCCGAAATAGAGTTATATTACAAGGTAGCTTGTCGCGGCTCTAATTGATTGTTCTCATAACATGACCAGCAGCGACAAGAAAAGAAGAAAACGGGCGGCCTAGTCTACGCGGTCGCCCTCAATCCTCTTGATCCCGCTCACCTTGTCCACAATGGGTGCGACAAGGGTCTTGAGCGCCTCCAGATCAGCATCCGGCGGCAAGGTCTTGAGGACGTTGGTGAGGTTGAGGCCCGGGTTGCGGAAGGCCACCTTCACCAACACCTTTTGAAGAGCTCCCGTGCAGATCTTGCGCGACTCGTCGGCCAGCTGCTTTGGTATCCTCTCCCGGAGTCGCTGGAGGGCCGTCGCCACGCCTTTGAAGAACAAGATGAGCTTGGGCTGGGTTGGAGGTTCTCGTCGGAGGGATACCCAAGATCCTCCATCCCCAGCTGCGCCAGCTCCCTGTCAATGTCTGCGGCAACATTCACGAGACCCTCCGTCCAGTGCTCCACAGTCTCCCTAAAAGTGTTCTGGGCGGCAGCGGCACTCTCCAGCAGCGCCTTGCCGGCCTTGACCTCCTCCTTCAAGGCCGCCTCCTGCTCCCTGGCACCGTCCAGCGTCTTGGTCAAAGTAGTCAGCTTCAACTCATCTGCGTTGGAGTCCTTGGCGGCGCTAAGCTCCTTGCCCTTCTCGGCGGGACGAGCCTGCAGCTCTGAGTGGCTGTGGGCATCCTTCTCCTGCTCACGCTTGAGCGCGGCAAGCTCTTCACCGCTCGCCTTGAGATCGGCCTCCAGCTGCGCCACCTTCGTCTCCAGCTCCTTCTTGGCGGCCTCGGCAGCTGCGGCAGCATCCTCCGCTTGCTTGAGGGCTCCGCCGCTCGCGCGCGGCAAGCTCCTCCTCATGGCTGTCAAGGTTGACCTTCCGCTGCGCCAGCTCGCCCTCCTGCGCAGACAGCTTTTCAGCGGCAAGCCGCTGTTGCTCTTCGACTTCAGCCCTCTCGAGGAGGAAGGCCTTCTGCTCCTTGGCGAGTTGCGCCCGCTCCTCTGCCAGGGACCGAAGAGCTTCCTGATTGAAACCCCAGAGCTCCTCCGTGCGCTTTTCGATGTCCACTCCCGCCTTCGCAACAAGCGCCTCGCGGGATTCCAGCTTGGCTTGCCGGGCACGGTAGAGCGACAACAGCTTCCGCAGCAGCCGCTCCTCCTCAGGCTCGCTGCCGCTGCTGCTCGGCGCGTCAACCAGCGTCAGCCCAGCGGAGGCGAGCACCTCTCCGTCAAAGCTCTCTCCTTCGACCGGCACCCTGGAGCTTGACGCCCAGGGGAGGTTGATGAAGACGCCATCGCTGGCCTTCAAGTAGACGCCTGGCTGGGACTCTTCGGAGCCTGACACTACGGCAGCGGCGGAGGGATGCGCTCCTGCGGCCTCAGGGCCATCAGTGCGATCGCCAGACCCCCCGCCTGCTTCTGTGGCGGCAGCTTTGGCGGCCTCTGCGCCGGCGGGATCGTCAGCGTCGGCTGCTTCTTCGGTGGCAGCAGCGTCATCGGCGGCAACCTCGATCTCCATCGGCTCCGCAGCAGATGGGTCTGACGGCCGGAAAAGGGAGAAGAGTCAAGCAAATATCCAAAAGAAAAGAAGAAGAACCCAAGGGAAGTTTTGAAGCGAGAGGAATACCTGTGCCGGGTTCTGCAGTCGTGGTCTCCGCCGCCGGGGGGCCGCTGGTGCTGTCCCTTGCCGGAGAACTCTCCCTTGCCGGAGACTTCTCCCTTGCCGGAGGACTCTCCCTTGCCGGAGACCTCTCCCTTGCCGGAGGACTCTCCCTTGGCATTTCGGGGGTGGCCTCCGGGTGCTCCTGGTGGGGCTGCTCTGCTCCTACACAAACCAACAGTCAGATGTCATCAAAGAAAGAGTATCCATGCGCGCCTAACAGCGGAAAGCGAACCATATACTTACGCTGGGGGCTGCTCTGGAGAACAGTTGCCGGGTCCGGCAAGGTTGTCTCGGACGCACCCCCTGCTGTCGCGGTGGGTTCGTCCTCGATGATAATCACCGGGACCTTGGCTCTCTTCGCTGCTCTCTGGGCCAGAGTCCTAAAAAGGAATAAGTTCAGAGTAAAGTGAATGAGATACAAGACAAAACAGCAAGAATTGAAGAACTACAAGTACAACAAGAGAATCTTACTCTTCTTCTTCCTCGTCGGAGCTGAACACGGAGAAGTCGAAGTCCGGCTCACGTCCGACGCGAGGAGGCGGAGGAGTAGGTTCCCTTGGCCGCTTGGCGGGAACAGTGGCGGTGGTCTGGGATGACCCCGCTCCGGCTCCCGCCGTGGTGTGAGAAGCGGCAGGAGCAGAAGCGGTGGTCCGGGTGGACCCCGCTCCAGTTGCCGCAGCAGCGTGAGGTGCTCCCGCGGCAACAGTGCTTGCCGCGGTGGAGTGTGTCACGCGGCACGGTGACTGTTGACTCGCCCGCCGCCCCGCTACGTCCCCGGCCTTGCGGAGACACCTTCTTGGTGGAGCTGGGGGCTCTGCTTGCGGCAAGCTGTCTGAGGATGAGGAGGAAGAGGAGTTGATCTCCAACGAGCCGCTCGTATCCTCGGCGGGCTCGCTCGAGTCAACGTCATGCCCGGCAAGCTCTTCTCCGCCGGCAAGCCCCTCTCGCTCGGTACGGCTTGCCGCCTCTGCTACCTCTGCCTCCTCCACGGTGAATCCAAACTCGCCCGCGGCTGCGGCTGCCGCCGCCTCTTCCAGCCTGGTGGCGATGTGTTGCATCTCCGTATCGGTGGTGTCGTGGGTGAGGCTATTCTTTTCGTCGGAGCGGACCGGCACTTCTACCAAGCCGTCAAAGAACTCCTGCACGACGTCGTCTACAGGATCTTGCCAAGTTGAGACAATTCCATGCGAGTCGCACAGCGGCATCATTGCACAGATGCGGTCGAGCGTGGAGTTGTTGCACAGCGGAACGACACCCGCCGGCAACCTGAACACTTCGGGATGTTGAGGGTCGTACTTGAACAGCTCCTGGAGCATCGCGTTAAGCTCCAGAACAGTGAAGTTGAAGTTGAGGCTTGGACGCAGCCTCATGATATCTGCCGCATTCTTGAATTCCCAGGCGGGTCTCCCCCGTTCCTGCAGGGGGGCGATGCGGCGGCGAAGAAAATCTGCGCCAACGGTGCCTACAGTGAGCCCGGCATGCCTGAGGCGTTGGATCCGGGTGACGGCAATCTTCAACCTATTGTCTTCCGGGGCCACATCGCTCCAATCGCTGCCGCGTGCTACTGGGGCTTGGCGCCGGGCGGTAAACGGCTGCGGGTTCTCCTCGACAATCCAGCACTAGTCTGCTCTCCATTCCTCCCACTTGCCGCGGAACTCTCCCTCCAGATAAGTGTCCTTCTTGCCGTCCCTCGAGATCCAGGCGATTCCGCTAGATAAAGGCTCTCCTCTCTCTACTCGGGGCATAAAGAAGTGGCAAAAAAGGGCTACATTTGGATAGACTCCGACAAAGTTTTCGCAGAGATGTGCGAAAACTGCCATGGTCAGAACAGCATTGGGGGTGAAGTCAAGGAGGCGGAACCCGTAGGTGTTCATAATATCGCAGAAAAACTCAGAGAAAGGCGGGTAGAGCCTGCAGTAGAAGAACAAGGCGAAGAAAGGATATCCATTTGGAGCCGTTTTCCAAGCGGTGGCTGGAAGTACCTTTGTGCGCGGATGCGCTCGCGTCTCCGTCGACCAGAAGAGGTAGTAATTCTCCCTCAGCTCCCTCGCGGCGAGCTTGGGGGGGGGGGAGATTGCCCGCTCCTTTCGCAGCGCCGCAAGCCGCTGCGCCTCGGTCGACTTCACAACCTTCCCTTTGTCGGCTCTCGGAGCCATGGCGGAAGTGGTGGAGGAGGTCGACGGCGTTGGTGGTGCTGGTGGCGATGGGGGGCGGGGCGCTGCTCTCTTTCAGCTTTGGGAAGACAAGGGAGCGGCGGAGGTTTCCGAGATTGGAGTAGCAACCGGCGAATGGGCGAACTACCCCTGTTTCCCCTGCTTATAAAGAGGGAGGGGGCGGATGTTCCGCCTTTCCGAATAAAGAAACCACACACGATCTCTCCCACGGCGCCGCATTCAACGCATGCTGTTCGGGGAGGGCGCGGTGGATACAGAGAGAGATACGGCGTAACCCAGGCCGCGCGTGCCCGTGCCCTGTTTTGGGCCTGGCCCAATAGCGCTCGGCACCGTGTATGGCCCAGGCCCGGGGGCTCCTGTCGGTGTACTAGAGTAGGGGTACCCTAGTATCCCGAACTTGTGCACGGGCAGTCGCAGCATCCCGCGGCAAGGCTTGCCGGGTGACCGCCGAGGACCTCTGTGGTTCCTTTGGAGCCATTCAAGGACAAAGTATCCAAGCCAAGGAGACAAGACCCCGGCAAGAGGAGCTTGCCGGGAAGGCCAACCAAGGCATCTCAAGGAACTTGCCGCGACGCGCCACGCGTCCCGGCAAGGCCCGGTGAGCGACAAGCTCCCGGACGCGACAAGACAACGACCGCGGCAAGGTGCTTGCCGCGGCAAGCCACCACTCTGTACCCGTGCTCCAGCACATCTACCAACGTGTCACTCTGGGACCCTTCCAGGCGTACGTGGCGGGAGGCTGTGCAGCCAGCGGTGCGCGGTGGCAAGCGGCGCTGACAAGATTGCCATCGTGGCGAGCGGTGGCGTCCCTAACGGTCCCTTTTGCACTATTTGGGCGACGCGGACGGGCATTTAATGCCCTTGTCCCCTGCCATCAGGGTTAGGTATGATACACTGTAGCAGGTAGCTGTATCAACCGCAACACCTTTCCATTTTTACCCTTGTCTACGTTGCCACCTGTCGGTGACCCCTTGAGCATATAAAAGGAGGCCCATGCGCAACGTAGAGGAAAAGGAGAAGGAAAAAGACACTCACGCTCGGTCTCGTTAGCTGCTGGTGTGTACTGTAGCATTCAGCGCTCCCGAGCAAGAACTCAATACAAACCACAAAGCAGGAGTAGGGTTTTACGCATCCATGCGGCCCGAACCTGGGTAAACTGCTCATGTGTTTCGCCTCGATCTGCTCTTCGTACGATCTCCCCCCCCCCCGCCGAACCGAAAGGGGCTCGGTCCGCCGGTCCCATAGGTGTTTGTGGATTAGTCCCCCGACATGCAGCGAAGCTTGAAGGAGCAATGAAGACTATGGTTTTCTATATCTTCAATGGCATAAGCTTCAATGCTCAAGACTTCTTCATCAGGCAGTTGGCTGCATCTGGCTCCGACATTTTTGGTCTGAAGTTCTATGCTCCATGGGTCATGTGCCTTATCAAGCTTCACTCTGCCTTCAACTATCAGCCGTCTGCGTGCAATCATCTTGTATTCTTGCCAGAGGTTGATCTGTCTGTTGAAGCTATTTACCCAGAGCCTGCTAAGGATCCAATCTATCTTCTTGATCGTCAAAGCTTCACCCAACCCATTGAAGGAGTTCAGGCAGTCTCTCGTGTTTATCCCTTGGCTGGTAACACACGTGTCCCTCGCGCCCAAACTGACGCAACTGGAAGCACCATTGCCCAAAGGCCTCGGAAGCGATCTCGTGTTCTCAATGACCGAGAGCTTCTCGTCGCGCTACATCAGAAATAGGATAAGCATCATGACTGTCTTAAGCATCAGATGCAAAGCCTCTTGGTGGATGTCAATCGCATTCGTAATCTTGCCACCAAGAATGCCTTTGTTACACATGAAACCTGTTGGAGGTCTTGGAAGAGTTTGACTTTGCTCACTGCTGACGAAGATCTTCACGATGATGGCTTCATAGAAAGATTCAAGTTTGACTCCACTCCTCCAAGGAATGCTCACTTGCGTCGGACTCCCTCACTTGAAGACTCTGACTATTCGTCCTCCGCTGCGACGGTGAATGCCAGAGTCATCGATGACCAAGATGATTCCACTTCACCACCTCCAACTTCAGCGTGTCTCGACACTGCACCGAGTTCTTCTGCACCACCGGACCTCAACGACGACCCTGTTGCTTCGCCTGCACCTCATGGGAACGAGTAGAAGCTCTATGTCTTCAAACCTTTTTGGTCCTTACTGACAAAAGGGGGAGAAGCATATGAGTTTATAGTCTTCAAGCGGGTCCATATGGGTGGTTGCTTTACTTTTTGTTACATTTGCAAAGTGCTTACAACTCTCGCTTTTGAAACATTTGGTTCGTTTTTGAGTTGCAACACTTAAACTTGATGGTCGTCTGCTACTTTTTCGACACTATGTGATGCGATGATAAATTCCGCATGTGCGACGATAAATTCCGCACAAAGTCATTTGGCAGACGTCCATTTTCCATTATGCATGTCATTATCTTCGATATATCCTTTCATGCATGATGAATTGTCTTCATAAGTAAAAGAGGAGCTCCGCAAGTACAACCTGCCATGTGCATTTGCATTCAAAATCAAATACTTATATGCACATCTTCAGGGGAGCCTTCCTGCTACTTACGAAGACAATACTTAAATCGTTTACAATTTCACATACTTTTATCCCCGTTGAAAACTTCAACCAGTTTGTCATCAATCACCAAAAAGGGGGAGATTGTAAGTGCATCTAATGCCACCCCTAGTTGGTTTTGGAGTATTGACGACAAACCTGGTTGAGTGACTAATGTGTTTGCGAGAATTACAGGATAACACAGGTCGAAGTCCCTCATTGATTCAGTTTTCCTACCAAAGATGACCCCTAAAAATGTATGAAGACATTGAAGTCAAAGGTGGTATGTGAAGACATTCACATTGAAGACTATGACAAGAGAAGACATCGCGTGAAGACAATGGAGCGCGAAGACTTAATTGTTTCGTCGTTCTTTTTCTTCTTTGTTGAGTCATAGGAACCACCATACTGTTAAGTGGGGTCCAAGTGAACTAGTCAGAATGACTGAAGTGATTCTTAACCAAAATCCAATGTCTTCGAGCGAAGACAATGAGAGCAAATCTTATCCAGAGCTGGATAAGTCACCTTTTCTTGTAGCTCAAGTAAAGTTGTCGTGTGTGTTTGAAATCTGACCGTTGGAACACGTGTCAGTTCCTTAGTGACCCAGGGTCATTTCGGACAAATCAGGTCGGGTTGCCTAGTGACTATAAATAGCCCACCCCCTACACCATAAATTGGTTGGCTGCTCAGAGTTAGTGCATGACTTTTGTCGTTTGAGAGCAACCCACCTCGAAGCCTTTGAGAGAGAAATCCTTGCGAGGACAAAGCCCTAAACACCCAGAGCCAAAGAGTGTTAGGCATCACTTAAGTCTTCTTGTCTGTGTGATCTAAAGACTTATTACACGTGAGGACTATGAATCCTCCAGCTGGTTAGGCATCGCGTTCTGAGCATCCAAGAGTCATTGTGGATCGCCGGTGAACGAAGTCTGTGAAGGTTTGGAAGTCTACCTTGAAGACTTACCAGAGTGATTGGGCGAGGACTGGGTGTCCTTAGCTCAAGGGGAATAAGGTGAAGACGCGGTCTTCTGAGTTGAATCTCAGCCTCCCTAACCAGACGTACAGTTGTCACAGCAAATAGAACTAGTCCAAAAAATCATTGTCTTCAACGAGCCACTATTTATATCCTTCCCATCTCTTTATTTGCAGTTGGTCCTTCTGAAGTCATTGCCTGTTTGCATTATCCTTTTGTCTTCACCATGTGACTGCTTGTTCTGATTGGCTTCATACTAACTTTCGTCCTGATCTATACTGCCTAGCTGCTATTAGTCTTTGTGCTTTCACTTCATTGAATACTTGACTATGGTTTGACTAGTGTAGTCTACCTTCCGATGCATGGTAATAGGTTTGTTTCTATCGTTTGGCTTCCAACTTCCATGTTTTGAAGACTTTCATAAAAATCGCCTATTCACCCCCTCTAGTCGTTCAGTAGCACTTTCAGATACGTCCATTTTGCATCACGCTTTTATATCGATATTTATTGCACTATGGGATGTTATTACACATTATGTCACAATACTTATGCGTATTCTCTCATATTTTACAAGGTTTACATGAAGAGGGGGAATGCCGGCAGCTGGAATTCTAGGATGGAAAAGGAGCAAATATTAGAGACCTATTTTGCACATCTCCAAAAGTCCTGAAACTCCACGGAAGCACTTTTCAGAATATGTAAAAAATATTGAGCACAATAATTACCAGGGGGGCCACCCACCAGCCACAAGGGTGGGGGCGCGCACAGCTGAGGGTGGGGGCGCGCCCCCTGCCTCGTGGGCCCCCTGGTGGCCCTCTGATGCCCATCTTCTGCTATATGAGGTCTTTCGTCTGAGGAAAAATAATAAGCAAGCTTTCGGGAAGAAACTCCGCCGCCACGAGGCGGAACCTTGGAAGAACCAATCTAGGGCTCCTGCAGAGCTGTTCTGTCGGGAAACTTCCCTCCAGGAGGGGGAAATCATCACCATCGTCATCACCAATGATCCTCTCATCGGGAGGGGGTCAATCTCCATCAACATCTTCACCAGCACCATCTCATCTCAAACCCTAGTCCATCTCTTGTATCCAATCTTTGTATCCAAACTTCAGATTGGTACCTGTGGGTTGCTAGTAGTGTTGATTACTCCTTGTAGTTGATGCTAGTTGGTTTAATTGGTGAAAGATCATATGTTCAGATCCATTATGCATATTAATACCCCGCTGATTATGAACATGAATATGCTTTGTGAGTAGTTACGTTTGTTCCTGAGGACATGGGAGAAGTCTTGCTATTAGTAGTCATGTGAATTTGATATCCGTTTGATATTTTGATGAGATGTATGTTGTCATCCCTCTAGTGGTGTCATGTGAACGTTGACTACATGACACTTCACCATTGTTTGGTCCTAGAGGGAGGCATTGGGAAGTAATAAGTAGATGATGGGCCGCGGCTTCCGAATTCAACTCCGGAGCTCCAATGCGGCTCACCTCCTAGATTGAGAAGGGCCCAAATTGGTCTTTGTCAGACGAGCTCATAGCGCTGCAAATGCGCATTCAAAGCATGGTGGACAAAAACATTAAGCTCGTCGACGTAATCCAAGTGATGCTAGTTCTCCAGATCCTCCCATGCCAAAGCCGAAGCCGCCCTTTATGGGAATTCAATCCGAAGAAGCACCAAACTCTGGAAAGGCTCTTCGGAACCACTCATGAAGATGCATGGAAGTTGCTCTTCAAAGGCAACAAGACGCCGCCAGCCATAGATTCAGACCGTGGGCACGACATTACCCACCCTGCCAACGAGGTAAGCCTTTAACGCATCCTCTACTTGCTTGCTTCAAGGAGGATATCTAAACTTTTATTATTTCAGGTATGCACGGAGAGAGCGGAGCGGATTCGGTGTCCGACCCCGCTACCCGAGGAACCAGTCATCCCGCGCCTGGCAAAGATGCTGGTACCGGTGCCTTATACGGCGCCGGAGAAGAAGGCCAAGGGGGTCCGGAGTGGCCCCTGCCGCAAGGGCGCTTAGGACGTGACATCCGAAGACAAGACCCGCTCCTCCGCCGCCGAAGATGAGGAGGAGGAGGAGGGCCACTCTCCCCCTGATGGAGGGAGGAAGAAGAGGGCGGCCTCCAAAAATTTGGAGGCGGAGGCGCCCAAGAGGGAGAAAGGACCTCTCACGGATAACTCCGCATGGGACGTCGATAGCAGCCCAGAGCGAAGCCCCTGAAACAAGCCTCCGGCCGTGTTGTAAGTACCTAAACCCATGTATGTCCATGCGTTCATCCTCTCTTGCTTCACAATATAATATGTTAATTTATGCCATTGCAGTCTGGTGCACGACAGCTCCCAGCGATCCTCAACAAGAGGTTCGTTGGATTAAACGGCCATGGCCAGTGAGTCACCGGCGGCCGCTTACTCTCCCGCGGCCAAGGGCGACAACGAGGTGTTGTCCCAAAGGACCTTCCCAGGCCAGGGAGAGGTTCAGGAGACTGCCGGAGCGGCGCCAGGAGGCAAGACCTCGGCTTCCGGACACATGGGGAGCAGATCCCCATGGCGACTAGGGACAGGGGCCTTGCTCAATTTGGCCCCCAGCCGAATAAGAGTCCAGGGACCTATACAACTCTAGAATCCGGCGAACAACCTCCTTCGAAAGAAGGGGGTGTGCCTGTTCCACCAGTGACCTCTGTCCAACCAGAGGCGCCAGATAATCTGCTGGAAGTGCTACGATGCGCTTCCATTGTGGAAGAACACCGTATCCTTATGGGTATGGTGATTGAGAAGGTTCAGTCTGTCAAGAGTGGACTGACCGAAGCCTGTAGCGGCCTGCCGACAGGTTTTGAGGTAAGTGGCGTAACAGGGAAAATCCCAATATAGACAGTAGCCCCTGAGACACTGTTCGGTGTTCGGAAAGAAAAGCCGGACAGAGGATCAATTAAATTTCGCAGGAAACTAACTAAAATGTGTCTAATGTGAATAAGCAAGCGTCATTGCTGGCCGCGACCTCACATACTGCCGAAGTCTCGAACTGAAGCAGAGATTTGAGCGGGCTAAGGAGGAGCTCAGCCAAGCGAGGAAGCAGCTGGAAGACCAGCAAGGTATGTAATGACTCTCTATATATTCAGAAAGAATAAATGATGTCTATTGATCGTAGTGTCGTAATATGTGTATGAGCGACGACCGAGGTCGAGGCCCTTAAAAAGGCCCTGGCCAAAGCCGAGGGGAGAGCTATCAAGGAGCAGGCTGCTCGTAAGAAGCTTAAGGCCAGGCTGAACGAGGTCTAGCAAGAGCTCCAGGACGGTGTGAAGAAGTATGAGACCTTGTAGGGCGATGTTTCGGCTCGAGAGGTTGAACTCACAAAGGCTCGTCAAAGCGCGGAAGCGGCCCGGGTTGAAGCCCAGGGTGCCCGCCAGGAGATCCAGGAGGCCAAGAAGATTGCGGCGGGTAAGGCGTTTAGTATGCAAAGCAAGTATGTGAAGAAGAAGTATTTCTTACTAACCCGGGTTTGGAGTACTCCAGGGGCATTTGCAGATCTGCCGTGTAGTGTGTCCGACACTGTGGAGTTCTTCCGAGCCGAAGAAGGGAGCTCAACAGAGAAACTGTTCTGGTCGCAATACCTTGCGCCAGAGCATCCAGTGCCCTTCACCGACCAGCTAAAACAGCTGGTCGAGCTGCATAGGGTGGCCAAACTGGCCATGAAGGATTTGATAATCCGGTTGTGGCCTGCCGAAGCTATGCCCGGCAGCTACTTCAGGCTCATGAAGCGGCTGGTGAACGCCTGTCCTCGGCTGGACATCATCAAGCGATCGTCCTGCATTGAAGGTGCGCGCATGGCCTTCGCCCGCGTCAAGGTGTGGTGGGCGAAGATGGACGCTGTCAAGCTGATGACCTAGGGGCCGCCAGAGGGCAAGGAGCACCGCACACCCGAGCGGTATTTTGCAGATGTCCTGGAGGGGTCTCCCGTTGTGGCGACGCAATGTGCACAAGACATTATTTTCGACTGAATACGTTCATGTTGTCTTTGCCTTGTATGATGAAAAAAATTGTTATGTAATATAACGTTTTGTTATTTAAAGTATTTCTCATCCTGTGCGGCCGTGTTGTGTGAAATCTGAGAGTTGGCCAGTCGTCGGCTTCTGCCCCCATGTGGGAAATACAGGGGTGTTCGGGATGTAATCTAAACACTCTTGATCCAATTATTTGGTCCTTGAAGGAGGTGTTTAGCACGACGAACCAGGCAATCAGACTATGCGGCTTTAGCACCCTCACTTAGCCATAGGAGTTTGACAATAAAAATATAGGCGCAGCTCCTAGTATCCGAACTAGGATGTTGTAAACACTTGATCGGGTAAGTACCAATCCCTCGCGTAACGCGGAAAAAATCTCTAAGGATTTGAGACCTCCGAAGAGCTAACCGGCTCTCGATGCATCATGACAGTCAGTTTTCGGCTTTCTCTACCGAGGTGCTCATCCGGGTAAACCAGGGCACGATCGCAGTAGTTCTCCCTTTACTACCCTAGCCGATATAGCGGAACATAAGGTATTAAGCACAGGAGCCAAGCAACCCAACTATTGACCAAAGACATGATTCAGAGCCAATGCATATAGTGCTAAATTCGGGGTGCCGAACTATACTGTAGAAGTGTTCGGACTTGTGTTGCCATGTTGCGGGGTGCTATGAAGCCCCTAGCAATTTTGAAACGTACCAGAGTGTGCGGGTGCTATTTGATAAAGTTATCAAAAAAGAAAAAGAAGAAAAGGTAATAAGTTAGAGCCGTAAAATTTGGGCCGCAAACTGTTTCCATTATAATTTCATTGGTGCGTTGAAGCGTATTTATACAAGTAGGGCAATAAGCAGAAGGCTATTTACTATGCCTTAACCAAGGGAGAGCTGCATGTGGGTCCTCAAAACAGGTAAAGGCATCGTTAAAGAAACCACCTAAAAATTCCCCCGCACGTCCATGCTTCTTGTCGTCTTGGTGTTCTTATCCTTTGAAAAGAATTGATGGTCAATCATCAGGAAAGGACTATGAAAAAGAAACCTAAAAAAACAAAAAAGGAAACAGTGAAAGTATGTGTCTCCGGGGCGGTCGAGCCGTATTGCGGATCACAAGCTAGTTATGCCTCCATCCATGCCCATGGTATTTTTAGTGCGTAGTTATGTACACGCGGTACAATCGCCGCCACTTTGTCGGGACTGGGACGGAGGCCAAATTGTTAGTCGAGCTGTTGACGAGCCGAGCTGTCTTGCTGCAGAATGGTCTGGACTCTCTTGACAGTGTCCGGGGGATTGGCCGCCGAATTAAGGTTCTACTTAAAAAGGCCGCTCAATACCTCTGCCGCTAAGGCAACAGTGTGCTCCTCAGTGCGGAGGGAGCGTTCCGTGTTTCCATTAACTGTTATGACGCCTCGTGGTCCGGACATCTTGAGCTTGAGATAAGCGTAGTGTGGCACCGCGTTGAATCGAGCAAATGCGGTTCGTCCAAGCAGTGCATGATAGCCACTGCGAAAGGGGACGATGTCGAAGATTAGCTCCTCGCTTCGGAAATTGTCCGGAGATCAGAAGACAAGCTCTAGTGTGATTGAGCCCGTACAGTGGGACTCTACACCTGGTATGACTCCTTTAAAGGCAGTCTTTGTGGGCTTGATCCGTGATGGATTGATGCCCATTTTGCGCACTGTATCCTGATAGGGCAAGTTGAGGCTACTACCACCGTCCGTCAGGACTCGCGTCAGGTGGAACCCATCAATTGTTGGGTCCAAGACCAGTGCGGCTGAACCGCCATGATGGATACTGGTCGGATGATCACGACGATCGAAAGTGATCGGGCATGACGACCATGGATTAAATTTTGGGGCGACTGGCTCTATCGCGTAGACGTCCCTGAGCGCGCGCTTGCACTCCCTCTTGGGTATGTGGGTAGCATATATCATGTTCACCGTTTTGACTTGGGGGGAATTTCTTCTGCCCCCCTATGTCCGGCTCTTCGTCATCGTCCTCGCTTTACGATCCCTTTTCCTTATTCTCGGTGTTTGCCGGCCTGTTTGAAAACCCAACAATCTATGTTGGTATGATTGGCTGGTTTGTCTGGGGTGCCATGAATCTGGCACGGACGGTCGAGTATGTGGTCCAAGCTGGATGGTCCTTGATTGTTTCTTTTATATGGCTTTTTTCCGCTGATCGGACTTGGAGCCACTGAATCCGGCGTTGACTGTGGTGTCATCGGTGTTATCACCATTGCTTCGGCGTTTGTGCCTACTGCGTTGGAGCTTGCCGCTGCTATTTTTGGCCTCGGAGGTGCCCGTTTCATTTGCTGTATTTTTGCTACGGGCCAGCCAACTGTCCTCACCCGCACAGAAGCGGGTCATGAGTGCCATGAGGGCTTCCATAGACTTCAGCTTTTCCTAGCCGAGGTGGCAGGCAAGCCATTCGTCACGGATGTTGTGTTTAAAGGCTGCTAGGGCTTCGGCATCTGGGAAGTCGATGATCTGGTTCTTTTTAGTTAGGAACCTAGTCCAGAATTTCCTGGCTGACTCCCCAGGCTGTTGAACTATGTGACTTAAGTCATCGGCATCTGGTGGCCGGACATATGTACCCTGGAAGTTGTCGAGGAAGGCTTCTTCCAAGTCCTCCCAGCTGCCAATAGAATTTGCAGGCAAACTATTTAACCAATGCCGAGCTGGCTCTTTCAGTTTTAACGGGAGGTATTTGATGGCGTGGAGGTCATCTCCACGAGCCATGTGAATGTGGAGAATAAAGTCCTCGATCCACACCGCGGGGTCAGTTGTTCCATCATATGATTCGATGTTTGCGGGTTTAAACCCTTCTGGGAATTCGTGATCCATTACTTCATCAGTGAAGCAAAGAGGGTGTGCGGCGCGTCTACATAGGGCCGCATCGCGACGTAGCTCCGATGGAGTCCGTCTGCGGCGTTCGGCCTATGCATGACTAGGTTTGTCACGTCTGAATAGATAGCCGTCAACATGTGTCGAGGCACGTCCTCGCGATCCATAGATCGATCTGGTATGTCCTGCTCTGTTTGTTGGTGTCCTAGGAACGGGGGTCCCCAGACTTGCCTGCCTGCGGCCCGCGGCGTGGCTGAGCCTGCAGGCTGTACAACCCATCTTCACCAGCAAAGCATCCAAGACCCCGGTGAGGGTCCAAGCCTCGCGAGGCGGACGACACAAGACCTCCTCGGGAGTAGCCTAGCTAGGCAGGCTCATGAGGAGCGGAGATATCAAAGCGGGGCAAACCTCATGAGAACCTCGTGACGCGAGCCATGACGCATGGCACCAGGCGGGCGCCAGCACGCGCAACATCCTTGTTTCCTCTTCGGTGCTAAGGAGGCCAACGCAGGCGAAGAGTACCAAGGCATCATGCAAAGGTTGCAATATTGGTGCAACGAGACCAAGACTAGGAGGACGGCAAGATGGAGGTCATCGTGGAGCCCAGGACGGTGTCACCACCAGAGCCTTTGGCAGGCGAAGACCGCTTTTGTCAGGATAGCTTGTCTAGCTGTTCCCCTTCGAATTAGCCCGCCGTTGTTGGCTCCCTTCCAGCTCGATATTTGGGAAGAGGACCAGGGCCTATATAAGTAGAGCTAGCCACCATAGTAGAGGCATCCCATCTTAGCTTGATCCAACCCGATCGAGAGCCTACTCACAAGAACACCTCAACCCCAGGAGGTTGTTCTTCCCTTGTACTGTTCATCATCAGCCCTAGAGGCAATCCACCACCACCACATTAGAAGTAGGGTATTACACCACAATGGTGGCCCGAACCAATATAAATCTTGTGTCTTTCTGTGTTGCGAGTTCGTCGAGTTCGTCCGCGAGATCTTTGCGAGCTAGGGCGTAGATTGGTGGGAAGGAAAGACTTCGTGCACACCCTAGTGTTCGAACCTTAAGGGTTTGACGGAACCCCACATCCAACATTTGGCGCACCAGGTAGGAGTGCGCCGGGGCTTCTCTCCACCAACCAGCGCCCCGTACCGCCGCACTATGCTCCCATGGCAGGTGCCCCGCCACCAACCTCTGTGGCCAGCACCAGCAGCAGGGAGTCTGGGTACCGAGCCTTGGCCCCCGCTCTACGGCGAGTGCAGTGGCCGGCCAAGTTCAGGCCAGAGATGCCGCCACGTTACGATGGCGCGGCAGACTCGGCGCCGTTCCTGCTAGCATACGAGGAGGCCGTCCTCGAAGCCGGAGGCGATGACAAGATCATGGCAAACTTGTTCCCCTGGCCCTCATCGGCGAGCCGCACGCCTGGCTGCTCAACCTCCCGAGATCCATGGTGACATCCTGGGAGGAACTCCACGACCTCTTCACTGTGCGCTATGCGGCGCCGGCACACCACGTAGTCACGGCACTACTGGGTGGCTCCCAAGCACCTCCTTCAGATCACCATGTCAAGCCTTTCTTCCATCAGATTGGCGCAGCCTGCAAGCGCCCAGGGGCTCCGCCGGGTTGGGCTGCGCTGGAGGCCGACCCCACCTTCGACTCAGAAGACCACCGCCGGCTCCAGGATGCTCCCTATGCTCTGCATGCCCACCATCTGCAACGTGGCCCTCACCAAGACCCTCATCGACTGCGGCGCTGGCCTCAACTTGCTCTCCGTGGAAGCCTTCAGCCTTCTTCATGTGCCGCTCGAACGGCTCGGCCTCAGCAAGCCCTTCACAGGAAGGGGTGGTGGAGCTGCTCACCCTCTGGGGAAGATCCGCCTCCCTATCACCTTTGGCACGCGAGACAACTATCGCGCCGAGCTGGTGGACTTTGACATCGCCCGTATCAGTCTCCCGTACAATGCCATCCTCAGGTACCCGGCTGTAGCTCAGTTCATGGCGGCGACTCACCCGGCTTACAACCTCATGAAGATGACAGGGACCAAGGGCGTCCTCACCATCAAGGGGGACACTAAGGAGGCCGTGGCGGTGCTTAGCCTCACCTTCAAGACCGCGGCAGTAGCACAGCCAGCCGGTGTCGGTACACCCGAGGCTAAGGAAACCATGCCCACCAAGAAGAAGCAGCTATTCACTCAAGACAAGGTGGAGACCAAGCAGGTGCCGGTCGATGAGGATGGGTCTTCAGGAGCCACCTTCACCATAGGAACCGGCCTTGACCCGGGACAAGAAGAAGCTTTGGTGAGGTTTTTGCGCGCGAACAAGGAGATATTCACGTGGGAGCCCAATCAGCTGGTAGGGGTCCCGAGAGAGGTAATCCAGCATCATCTGAGGGTGTGCCCCAACGTACGCCCCGTGAAGCAGCAAGCAAGACAGTAGTCCACAGAGAAGCAGGCCTTCATTGTCCAAGAGACACGCAAGCTGGAGGCGGAAGGTACCATCCGAGAAGTTCGATACCCCGAATGGCTGGCGAACCCCGTCGTAGTACCGAAGAAAGGTGGGAAGGAACGGATGCGTGTCGACTTCACCAACCTTAACAAAGCTTGCCCCCAGGATCCGTTCCCGCTTCCACGCATCGACCAAATCGTCGACTCCACCACCGAGTGCGTCTTGCTATGTTTCCTAGATGCATTCTCAGGATACCACCAAATCAAGATGGCGGTGGAGGATGTGGAGAAGACAGCCTTCCTGACACCATGCGGGGTGTACTGCTACACCTGCATGCCCTTCGGGCTGTGCAACGCAGGCGCAACCTTTCAACGGCTGATGCAAATTGCCTTGGGGCGGCAGCTCGACAGAAACACAGAGGCCTACGTTCATGACATAGTCGTCAAATCTCGCGAGGCGAGGACGTTGATTCAAGACCTGGGGGAGACCTTCGAGAGCTTGCGCCAAGTGAACTTGAGGCTTAACCCGAAGAAGTGCGTGTTTGGCGTCCCCTCCAGCAAGCTACTGGGGTTCCTCGTATCCCACAGAGGGATCAAGGCGAACCCAGAGAAGATCAAGGCCATGGAAGACATGAGCCCACCGCAGACCCTCAAGGAAATGCAAAAGCTAGCAGGGCGGGTGACCGCGTTAGGGTGTTTCATCTTCATGCTAGGCGAGCGCGCCTTACCCTTCTTTAAGCTCATGAAGAAGAAGGGCCCGTTCGAGTGGACCCCGGAGGCCGACCGGGCCTTGCAAGACCTCAAGAAATACCTCACCAACCCCCCAGTGATGGTGGCACCGCGGCCTCTCGAGCCTCTGGTGCTCTACCTTGCTGCCACCTCGTATTCCGCCAGCACGGCGCTGGTGGCAGTTCGGGAGGAGCGCCAAGGCAAGGGTGTGCCGCACCAAGCCAGAGCTGATGCAGCGCGGGATCAGAAAGGCGCGGCAAAGCAATCAGCGGCGGAAGACCAAGCTCAACAGGGCAACATCGCAGAAGCTCCTGAGGACGGCCAGGTCTCAAGGAACCCACCACCTCAAGATATGCCGCAATCTCCACGGGACCCGAGCCTCGACAGTGTGCCAGCCCTCATCGAGCATCCGGTGTACTTCGTCAGCACCGTACCGTGGGACGCAAGGGCACGCTATCCCATGCCGCAAAAGCTCCTGCTTGCACTCTTGGTGGCTTCGCGCAAGCTGCGACACTACTTCCAGGGTCACCGCATCAAGGTCGTCTTAGCCTCCCCATTGGAGAGGGTGCTCAGGAGCCCTAACTCAGCCAGAAGGGTTGCTAAGTGGAACATTGAGTTGCAAGCATTCCAGCTGGAGTTCAGCACTACCAGGGTCATCAAGGGAGCCGCACTCGCCGATTTGTGGCAGAATGGACAGATGCTCCGGCTCTTAAATAAGGAGAAGACCGGTCCACCTCCCTAGGAAGCGAGGCACCAGATGGCTGGGTCATGTATTTCGATGGCGCCTTCGCGCATCAGGACGTGGGGGCTGGAGCAGTGCTCATCTCGCCCACTCAGGACAAGCTCTACTACGGTGTGCAACTCTGTTTTCAGAACGGCGAGAAGGTCTCCAACAACATCGCAGAATACGAAGGCCTCATAGCTGGCGTGAGGGCCGCGATGGCTCTAGGAGTGAAGCGCCTCACCGTCAAAGGGGACTCGCAGCTCCTCGTCAACTTTTCCAACAAGGTATACGAGCCGAAGGACGAGCACATGGAGGCCTACCTCGCGGAGGTGCGCAAGATGGAAAAGCAGTTCTCGGGCCTAGAGCTGCAGCATGTGCCCCGGGGCACCAACAAGGAAGCCGATGACATCGCCAGGAGAGCATCCAAGTCGCAACCGCAAGAGCCCGGCGGCTTCGAAGAGCGGCTCTTCAAGCCATTAGCTTCGCTACCTCTTTCAAGCATGACTCAGCCTTGGGAGGAACTCCCGCAGCCCCCTGCCACGGGATCCCCAGCCTGTGGCCCGACCTCAGGAGCTTGGCTGATCTTGGCGCTCGAGCCCCAGGAGGAGTGTTGGATCAAGGAGTTCAAGGAGTACCTGGTGCGCGGGATGCTGCTAGAGAAGGAAGAGGACGCGGAGCGCATGGCCCGGCAGGCCACGACATACTGTATCCAAGACGGCGAGTTATACAGGAAACGACGGAACGATGTTACGCTATGCTGCATCTCCAGCGATCAAGGAAGGGAGTTGTTGATTGACATACACGATGGTGATTGCAGACACCACTCGTCATCACGGACCCTCGTCGACAAGGTGTTCCGCAGTGGGTTCTATTGGCCTACAACACTCAACGACGCAGCCGAGCTGGTAAAGTCCTGTGAAGCTTGCCAATTCCACGCCAAGCAAATCCATCAGCCTGCTCAGGGCCTCCAAACCATCCCGCTCACATGGCTGTTTGTGGTCTGGGGGCTGGACATCCTAGGCATGTTTCCCCGGGCTCCAGGGGGCTACAACTATCTCTACGTCGCCATCGACAAGGTCACTAAGTGGGCGGAAGTGGAAGCCGTCCGTACCATTCCAGCCGGCTCTGCTGTCAAGTTCATCAAGGGCCTCGTGAGCCGCTTCAGGGTCCCCAACCACATCATCACAGATAACGGTTCATATTTTACTAGAAACCTCTTCAGAACCTACTGTGCTAGATATCTGCGTTCCAACACCTTCTCAGGGAAAATCCAAATTTCCCTCCTTACTCAGGATTCGGCCTGACTATTCCTGTTATTCATACAAAGGAACAAGAAAAGAAGAAGTATGGGATAAATGGTTTTTGAGTTGGGCATGATGAAAGCGGGTACAATGGCATTACTTAGAAGCTATTATGTCCTGTCTTGGCTTTAGCAATAAGCTTGTGCGACTGATGACTCCCTCCATCCCTGGCATCGCCAAGACTAATGGATAAGGTTTTGTCGCATCTTAATCGAACCGCATGCGGAGCTCAGCTCCTAAGAAAATAATAAGAAATATCTAGTTTTGTTTCATAAGTGGCGAGCCAAGGAATAAGAATACCGCCCCCTGATCTGTATTTCAAAAGCGGATTCAGCGCTGCAAGAAATAGAATTATGCATAGATTGACTTGTAAAGAAAGACGAACCGAACAGTGCTAAGCAAAACTCTCTTATTTCTATGCTCGATTCAATCTCTACTCATCTGCTTTTAGTTCTACTTTCTGTATACGAAGTCCGAGCTTTTCGA